>NC_083633.1:7512740-7812740 GCF_963584025.1 Labrus mixtus | reverse complement strand
GAGGTCTCTTCCCCCCCCCCCCTTCCTCCTTACCGATTCTCTCTCCTCTCACCTGTCCTACGTAATCAGCCTCCATCCCGACAATCCAGCGCTCACTTCTGAACACTCTCCCACAACGCTTACAGCGGTGCTTTTAAACATCAGGGCTCTTCAGGCAGAACAATGAGCTCATCAGAAGACAGCGTTCGGCCTTAAATACACACGAGTGTTGGACAAAAGGTTAAACAGAGGGTGAAACAGAAAAAAACATCAGCAACAACCTCGACTTAGGTTTGTACTTTAACTCAACAACCGTTATTTATGTTGAACCAGGGCTGTCATACGATAAATATTTAATGGATTCATCACATTTTTAAACGCATGTTTGGAATTCCAATATTTCGCATTTAAAAATATTAAACTGCGAGGCTTTTATTTTGAATTTTGAAAGCGAAGCGCTTCTGGTGGATCGAAGGTTAGGACACTGTAAATATGAATGTTTGAAGCCTGAGTGACGTCAGCCGTCTGTTCCTGCAGGGGGCGCGTGGAAATCGTAACTCAGCCTAACTTTCCCACCTGTCAATCATGTCAGCTACACGCCTAACTATAGATAACACGTATCATTTTCAAAACCAGTGTGTGCCAGTGATGACAATAACTAATCAGACCTGTTTGCTTTTTTGTATCAGGCTGTAAACATGTTAATCTCTGCTATAAAAACAGGCTTTTTTGGATGTGGTGTGTATTTGACTTCTGTTGTTCCTGCAGCCAGCCTCTAGTGGACACTCGATGAACTGCAGGATTTTGCACTTGGTTAGGACATGAAGTTAAGCCCAGAAACAGGAAGTGGTTAGGGATCACAAACTGACCTCGAACAAAGAAAAAGTTTGGCGAGAAACAAAGAAAAGGTTTGGCGAATATTGAAGATACATGACGTCTAAAATGACCCGTACGTCACACTTGATGTATTTTTTTTTAGCGTTTAACCCCTGAGAAAAAGTCAGAGGAAATCTGAATAACTAAAATAAACTAAAAGATAAAACAATATCTACACAGAAAATACTGCACATGCAAATTCAAAAAGTGTAGAGTTACTGTAACCTGAAGCAGTGCGCACACACACACACACACAATGAGTGACAGCTGGATCACCATGACGATGACAGGCTACGTGTTCTCCCAGGTAAGGCAGCCTTCCTAATGGACTGTCTCCCTCCTCCTCCTCCTCCTCCTCCTCCTCGTCTCCCTGCCATCTCCTTATTTTCCAACTTCCTGCACATCCCCTGCCTCCTCAGTCCTCTCCTCTCCTCTCTTCCTCCCTCCTCTCCCCCTTCCTCTCCTGCAGCGCTCGCCATCCCTGACAAAGCCTTGAGCGGCTGCCAGCGGCCCTTCGAGAGCCGACTGACTTCCTGCTAAAAATAAGGGCTGAGGGAACAATCTGAGAGAGCTGCCACAATGAGGGCTGAACGGGGGAGAGGATTGGAGAGGGGGAGAATCGGCAGTAAAGAAAGAAAGGTGATGGGGGGGGGGGGAGAATTCAACATTTTCACACAGCCGCCATTTTTCTCTGAGTGTGAGTATTCAACTGTTACCATGGTGTCTATAATCTGTGGGTGAGTTTGAGGAGGCTCATTTATTGCACGCGGGTTGACTTGAAGATCGATTGACTTTTTGCACCCAGTAAAGCTAAACTTGAGACAACGACAACACCGATACCCGTACAGCCCGCAACATTATACATCTCAGTCAAGCGGCAACCTCCGGGTCTTGAAATAATGAAGCCAATGCTGAAGAGCAAAATCCTGCCGTTCCTCGAGTGTCCACTAGAGGCTGGCTGTCGTATCAAACAGAACAGAGACGGGCTAACTGGCTGCTTTTACAACTGAAGGCCGTACGCGCTTCCCTCGAGATGACCTCGGCCCGCTGCCAAAGTTATTCATCGACGCTTAACCACTGTTCAATCGGGAATAAGTGATTTGATGAATTCTTACAACATGGCAGCGTTTGAGTGTCACACCCGGAGCATGACGTCAGAGGAAAGACGCCGCCATGTGAAGACGGTCAACGAGTGTGAAACACGACGAAAAATAGAGAAGAGGAAGAAAAACGAACGAGCAGAAACCAAGAAGAAGAAGAAGACGACGACGATGATGATGAAGTTTAGGAGCTGATACTGTTACCTGAACGAGGCTTACTTTGAAGCAATTCTTCGATAATGAAAATCTGATCTCTGTAAATCTGCTCGGCACACAACGCAACAGCAGGAGTTACATTCATCTACAGAATCAGCTGGTGTGTGTGTGTGTGTGTGTGTGTGTGACAGAGACGAGGAGCAGGAGGGAATGAACGAGAGAGAAAGAACAGGAATAGACCGGATTATAAATATTTATATGGGAGGAAGAAGAGGAGGACGGGAGAGAGAGAGGAGAGAGAGCGACTTCAGAGGCAGCAGCAGGCGCGTTTGGCTCGGTTTATCTTTTCTTCCCCGTCTCTCCCGTCGACTTTCTCGCCGCTGGAGTGCGGGCGAGCGGATTTGCAGCTCGCGCTCCCTGCAGCTCGCATGTGTGTGTGAGTGAGTGTGTGAGGAAGGACAACAAGTTCTCCCCCTTATCTCCCCCCCTAAAGAAAGACACACACACACGAAGGCCTGAGCACACGCCAACATGCGTCTGCGGGAGTTGATGACGTGGAGGATGAGGATGATGGAGATGATAGCAGGAGGACGGTTGTAGATTCACCGATTCAACAGTTTTTTCCTCTCTCTCTCTCTCTCTCTCCCGCACACACACACACGACTTCCTGCGAGGTCACTACTTTGGCGGTTTCCTGCTGATATTAGTGAGCGGTGATAAGACTTACACTTGCTCCCGACTCGGAGCGGAGATAAGACGCTCGCAGCGGAGGCTTGCTGAGGCAGAAAGTCAAAGGAGGCGAGACTGAGCTCCTACACGTCTTCTAACAAAAGGAAACGTTCTGGAGGAAATTCATCGGAAACACTAAATAAGCCGCTCTACCACAGATTGAAAGTCTCTTATATCACATTAGAGATTTGTTATTAAATTAAAACAAACCCTCTGAGGGGTGAACAGGGAAACAACCTCCAGATGTTTGTTCTGGTCAAAGTGATGAGCAATGACCAATGAGCTTTAAGACTCGGATTCATGCTTAAATACACACCCACACACTTATCAGACCTTAACATGAACAGCTGAAGACTTACTGCACAAACATACACACTACAACTAAGTGTGTCACAAATCAAAGATTTTACTGACTGGGGCCCAGATGGCCTAGCGATTGGGTTGCACCCCATGTACTGTGGGATTATCATCATCCAGGAGGACAGCCCGGGTTCAAGTCCGACCGGCGGCTCCTTTCCTGCATGTCATTTAGGGCTGTGATAAAAAAAAAACAACCGCTTTTTTTTAAGGTTTATTTTTTCGCCTAAATGTAGAGATGGACAGTGGATATAGAAAGAAATAGTGGAGTGAGAGTGGGGATTGACATGCAGGGAAGGAGCCACAGGTCGGATTCAAACCCGGGCTGCCCGCTTTGAGGACAATGGCCTCCGCAAATGGGGCATGCACACTAACCACTGGGGCTACCAGCGCCCCACATGAACCTCATTTTAACTGTTTAGTTTTGTAAGTCTTCACTGTATGAGTATCTAACTTCTTTGAAACTCTTCAAACACTTTGTGATGCACTGTGTAATAAGTAATACCGACTTTGAAGAATGACTTGTAAATATTCTACATTCTGTGCGTCTCGTTCTTGTTCCTCAAGGCTTTTTTTTTTTTTAAACTCTTGATTGTGATTTTCTGGTGTGTTTCAGTGGGTTTGTTTCTCTGCTCTCTGTCAGAGCTTAGAGGAGTTTAACACAAAACAGACCCACCCTGCACCACGTCACACTTAAAGGACCGTACAGGGGCTTTAACACAGAACATCTATACGTCCCTGCGGCCTCTTCACCACAGAGCAGCATCAGTTTTCTTCTCCTCCAGCTGTCTTTGTTTCAGCTCACGTCTGAACAATTTGAAGAAGAAAAAAAAAGAAATCACTTCCCGTCCACCACAATGAACATTCAGTCGACTTCTCTTCACTTTGGTCAAGGTTATCGTCGTGTGGAAGGAGCAGGAAAGTAATTTTAAAAGCACTCTCTTTTGTGGTGTGTTCAAGGAGCTCCTCAAGGATTTGAGAATCAGTGGCCACAAAGCGCTGCATTCATGAGCTCTGTTTGTCAGACAATTGGACGCAGACGACAAACACAGAGCAGACAGAGGAACTCTTTCTTACATCTGAAAAAAAACCGGCTGTTCAGAGGATTGATTTGAATCTCTAACATTCCTATAGCGTCGCTGAACTCAACGGCAACAATTCCGAGAAGACTCAAATCCATCAAGCCAGAGAGGAAATCAATTTTCTAAACGCATGGCGTGATGTAGGAAAGAATCAAAAGTGAAGAAAAAGAGATTTTTGATTCACAGCTTCTGTTGTTAAATGTGTGAATCCGACGCTACAGCTCTTGAAATCACAAGAGAGAAAAAAGCGCGTTTGGTGTACGGCGCTGAGATTCAAAGAATCACTCTCCGAGTGAGTAAATATAGCCGAGCAGTGACCCCGGCCTCATTAACACATCGCCACAAGGGGACCCGGTTACATAAACCAGGCCCCTGACCCGCTCCAAATCCACAAACACAACTCTTTTTTTTTTTTTTTTTTTTTAAAGATGCTGACCTAGCCAGTCGTTGAACTTCTTGACCTCTGAGGGCAGCCCCAGCTCGGTGAAGTCCCCGGCGTGGATGAACACGTCGCCGTACGGCATCTGGATGGCGTCTGTGCGGGAGTGGGTGTCTGAGATGCACACGAAGCGGGTGTAGCCGGGCGGCTTGGGCGTGTCGTGGGGCATCGGGTCCACCCTGAAGAAGAACAGAAGAAGAAAGTTAAGAGAGAGAGAGAGAGAGAGAGAGAGAGAGAGAAAGTGAAAAGGGGTCACTGCGGCTGTTCTGAAAGGAAACAGGAGAAAGACGAAGCCTTTGCGTGCAGAGTCTCTGTGGTGAGACGCTGACAATGAAAGAAGTTTGAATTAGAGTCCCGCAGAAAGTCATCCCCACAGACTTGAGGCAGAGGAGGAAGCGGAGGAGACGCGGAGAGAAGCGAGAGGCCACAATAAAAGAGCGGAGCGCGGTGAGAGAGAGAGAGAGAGAGAGAGAGAGAGAGAGAGAGACAGAAAGAGAAATGTGCAGAGATAGAGAAAGAATAAAGCGCAGATATAAAAAAGAGCAGCGTCCTGTGGGACTTCCAGACGAGCGTGCAGAAACCGCCGGGTCTCCAGGGGGAAGAGGGGAGCTGGTGAATAACCATGGCCCACTTTAGTGAGCTCTCCTCCAGGTACGCTAACACCCTCCTCCTCCTCCTCCTCCTCCTCCTCCTCCTCCTCCTCCTCACCCCACAACAAGAGAGGAAGAGTCGAGAAGATGCATGTAGGACAGACGGTAAGAAGTGAGTCACAAAGTAATGAAGTACACAGAGAGTTCAGGAGAAGTGTTTCATTTCCTCGATTGAGTCGACTTTTTAACGTCAGGAAAGTAAAAGGATGTTTGATGGAGCCTGTCGAGATCTTTTTTTAAGCAGTTAACGGTTTACTTTGTCATTTAAACTCAACTTTACGAAGGTTAAAGAAGACTGAAGCGGATCTTTTCTTAAAGGGGAATTTACTGTTTTTTTTCTGAGACCTGAGAGATTCCCTTCTTAAATCCAGACTCTTAAAAAGCTATCTTTAAAACTCCCCAGCATCATTAAAACCGCCCCTCCCCGGTTATCCTGACTTGCATAACTCAGCAGCTGTCGGTTCACCACAGCCTCTATCGGTTTGTCCTCCTCTGATTGGACGATTGATGCTTCAATTTATAAATAAAGAGGATCCAACTAAATATTTGTCAAACACACAAGAACACCAAAACAACTATTAAAACATCTGCAGGGAAAACCATCCCGTATTATACCAGGTAAAATCACTGGTTTTGTGAGTGGAGTTTGGCTGTAAAGACAGAGACACATCAGCTGTTTCTCATTTGAAGAAAGCATCTTACTGTGTTACTAAAAGTTCTCTGTGCAGGGATCCTCTCAGTGACCAGTGGATACTAAGAACGACAATCTGAGCGAGTCAACAATGTGCAATATTAACCAAAAACAGTGCAACTAAAGAGTCTGTGTGCAATAACAGATAGGACAAGTAAACATATTTGTATTTCATGGCCCAGTGTCTCCCTTTATAGTTTTTTAAAAGTTTCCGTTATTTTTGCTCTCTTGTGTTTGTATTGCTCTTATATCTGTACACCTTTCCTTTCCTTTTTGTAGAGCCGACACAAAAAGTCCAACAGACCTGAACCTGCGTAGTGGCACTAAACATCTCATCAAACCTTTTCTAATCTAATCATTGAAGAAATCTAATCCGATCTATCTCGAGTGTGCTGCTTTTCCTGCTGAATGATAATACTGTCGACATCACTACCACTAGGAGATAATGTATGTGTGCATGAATAAATGCTCTCTGTCATCGTTGCCATCATTCATATTTTTTCTTTCATTGACAGTAAATGCAGAAAACATTGATTTGCATTTGACGGTAAAGTTGACGATTAGAATCTCAGGATCTCAAATCATTGAAACAGCAAGTTTGAACAAACTTCCTTGTTCGCTGTTTAATTTCTGTTTAAGGTAGTTTTAAGTTCACAACATAAGATCAGGTAGAGAGATTTCATTGTGAAGATATGAAACAAGAAGCAGATCATAAACATCTGAGAAGTTTTTTTTTTTTCTCTGAATTATAAATCAGTGCTCACCTGCTCAGCTCACATGCTTTGTTTTCCAAGACAGGAAGTGACATCAGACTAACTGCATGCTCAACACCTGATATTGATCCTAATGAGCGCCCTCTACTGGTGACACTGTGAAGTGCTGACCTGTTCATGTTGGACAGAGATACTGCTCTGCTAATCATCACACAGGTCATACAGCACTGTTCTCTGCAGGAGGACATACATGTCTCACAACTAGACACAAAATATAAAAAACACTATTATTAAAGACCATTAAAGTCCTGATTAAACTAAAATACACTGAAGTCTGGACACGCTCCTGCACTTATGCATGAAAGTATAAGGCTAAAAGGCTTTCAAATTCTGTTTTGTTATTTTTAGCTTTTGTTTAGAGGTAAATAATAAATGCTTTGTGCACTTTGAAAAAATGCCAGTAGCCGACCTTTTGATCTCCTTACTTGATTTTCCTCAAAGGTTTTCAACCTGACAAGGGTGCCGAGATTTTCTGAAACGTGGGAAGAATTAAACTCATGGAAAGTTAGAGGATTTAAAAAAAAGGAGGGTTGTTTTGTACGACCTGTGATGTTCTAAGACGATGAGTTCAGGAGATCATAGAAACTGAACACTCTTACATAACCTGATAAATATATGAAGTCCTCTAATGACAACAGTTATCTTTCGGGTTGATGTTCTTCAGTGGGACGAGTACTCACATGTGGACGTGTGGTGGCTGGAAGCGTCCCTGGTTGATGTTGTAGAAGGTGAAGGCCTGGGTGGGGTTGGTGCTGTACTCGTCCACTTCCACCGTCGTCCTGTTTCCTCTCTGAGTGTGAGACTGAGCCTGAGCCTGAGCCTGAGTCTGCTGCTGCTGCTGCTGCCGCCGCGCTGCCATGATCTCTGACAGGGTGAAGGCCATGGCACTACGGACTGAGGAGAGCGAGGTGGAGCAGAGCGAGGACGCAGGTGCTGAGGTGTAGCTGCTTGTTCTGTTTTTTTTATATTTTCAGGATAGTTTTGGGATATTCTCCAGTTGAAGGAAATGCTGCTGCTGTCAGACTCAAACCCTCGCTGAGCTCACAGTGAGCCGAGAGGAGAACATCACCTCCCTCCTTCTTCTCCTCTTTCTTCTTCTTCTGCTTCTCTGCTGCTCGTCTGCACCTGAGAGGGAACACAGAGCAGAGTCGACATGAGGAGCTGGGAATACGACTGAAATATTGTTGTTCCACTTTTTTACTTTTTAAAATAGAGAGAGTAAAGGTTTCAAAAAGTCTCATAAGAATCTTAAAGATCGAAAACTGTTCATTAGAAAATAGAAAACAGAACATAGAACACCTTTATTGTCTTTATCCAAATGAACAATAAAATTAGAAGTGCTTCATCATAAAGTGCACAGCGACATACTCTGTCCGTTTTAACCCAATGCATAAAAGGAGTCACGCTCAAACAAAGCAGCCATGACAAAAAAGAGGGATTTAAAAACGGGTCTAGGCTTTGACATAAATGTATAAAATGCTTTTAAAGAGTGAAAACGTCCATTAAAATCAAAGCCCAGGAAGATATCATCAAGTGAAGAGATTCAACAGACCTTCACTTTGAAAACCAAAGAACCCATTAAAACCCTTTTTCACAAAGTAGTAGTTAAGTGGTGGGAAAAAAGAGACGAGAAAAAAAAGATTTATGCTTTAATTTAAATGTATAAAACGCCATAGAATAGTGAAAGACATCCTCGAGTCCTTACGCCCATCCTTCAGCTCATTATCAACACCATTTTAAGTGCTATTATTTTTCTTTAAAGGTCACATATTCTCCTCCTCTTCAACTAGTTTAATTAAGTCTCAAAGCTCCTCAAAACATGTCTGTAAAGTTTCTTGTTCTAAATCCACTCTGATCCTGTATTTGATCATGTCTATAAACCCCTCTGTTTCAGCCCTGCTCAGAACAGGCTGTTTCTGTGTCTGTATCTTTAAATATGTAAATGAGCGGTGTCTGACCACGCCCCCTCTCTGGAAGGGCTTGGGTATACTCGGGCTTTCTCGCTCCATGTCCTATTGTTTACGGTGAGAAGGCAGACTCAGAGGGCAGAACAAGCACCTAGCTGTGGGAGTGTCACCCACCTGGGGGAGGGGTTACTGCCCTTTGTGATGTCATGAAGGGAAAATCTCAAAACGGCCTGTTTGAGCACACATTTTCTGAAAAGTGGAGCAGGGAAAAGACAGAGAGGATGGACTTTTCTCATCATTGGGGGGTTTGTAGACGGACTAGAGACACATTAGTGTTAGAGGAACATGGTGAAGGGGATTTTACATCTACAATATCACAGGATGAAGCTTTATATAATCAACTAAATTAATGAAGGACATTATATCGCTTTGCAAACAATATATATAGACCTATATAAAAGTTTTACATTTTTTAAAAAGGATCTATAAACAGGCATCAAATCAATATGATCAATATCATGAAGATTAGATCAATGTAACATGTAACCTGAGAAAATGATCCATCCTGCATCACCTGACAGACAATATAAATGACAACTGGGATATTACAGGAATGCAAAACCTTTATTTTGGAGGGGTGTGACAAACAGCCGTGTGTTTAATCATTTGTCAGTGATGAGTTCCATTCAATGTAAGCTGTGCTGTTTGTGAACACTGCGTCCCCTGCAGCTACTGAGGTACATGAGTGTCTGTTAGCTCGAGCTCGGTCTCATGTTTAAATGTAACAGGGAGCTCGGATAGAAACATTCAATCAGGAACTAAATGGAAAAGTGGATGTTCTGCAGAATCGGGCTGCAAATTGAAGCCCAAAGACCTCAAAGGATTTATTATCTACAAATGTTCTTTAGTTTCTGCGCTTTGAAAGCTTGTTTCCTGCACATACTGTCATGCACACTTTGTTCTTTTCATTACATTTTTTTTTGCTCGGGAGGAATCAAATAATACTCTAAATTGATAGATTCCTCTCCGTGTCGGTCTCTGGAGTGTGTGTGTGTGTGTGTGTGTGTGTGTGTGTGTGTGCGCGTGTGTGTGTGTGGCCTATTAAAAGTAGATTCAGCTGTGCGGCTCATTTTTTCGGAGGCTCGAGCCGCAGAGAGGTGCCGAGGAGCCGGGGATTCTGGGAGACGGAGGTGATAATTTAGGGGGACCGAGCTTTGGCAAAGTCCACCTGGACCGCGGTGTGATGTCAGCGCGCCATCTCGATTCTTCATTCACTGCAACCTCACACATAGACAGACACACACACTTCACACAGTCGCAGTCCGTCACGGGCAAATCCCAGCATGCCTTGTGGATGTGTTTCAGGAGTGAATATTGCATGTGTGTGTGTGTGTGTGTGTGTGTGTGTGTGTGTGTGTGCAGGCCTGTGCATGCATATTTAAATGTGTTGCTGTTGTCAGAATGTGACAGTGACAGTGTGACACAGAGATGCATTAACAGATGCTGTGAGATTAGAACACATCGGGCCAGAATGCAGTTTTCTACATCACACCGTCCTCACAGAAAAAAAAAACAGAACCTCAACTGAAAAGCTTTAAACGCAGCTCAGTTCACGCTCAACACTCATTCTTACTCCAACTCTGAACAGGCCTAAATATAAGAGGTCTACATCCTAAATCTTTATGATCTCAACCGACAAAGACATTTGTTGCTGTAGTCATGGTTTGTGCATTTTAAAAAAAATCTAAATCACGTGCAATTTACAGAAATAAGGAAATTAGTCTTTTCTGCATCACTCATTAAAGGGACGAAGACAAACAAACGTCTCAAAAAAGAACCGTCACCAACCAGATGTTGGGTACGTTACCAGCTCACAAAGATGGCAGCGAATATTAAAAAAATTATTCAAAAGGAAGAGCGGCTTTTTCTTTATATTATATAATTCCTTTTTGTTTTTTTGCTTGTCCGGTGTCTATCGACGCTAACTCAAACTTTAAATCTCTGGTTTTGCAGAATCAACATTTTAGATTAATAAACAGAACCACCAGTTTACCTGCGTCACAGCTCGACACTCTGGAGAGTGATGATGCTCTCATCCATACAGCGCCCTCTGCTGGTGAAAAAGAACTGCTAGTGTAATACAATGAAACTCAAATTAAATGCAGTTTGACTGGAGAATAACTCGAGTTATATCGGAGCATATCCGCAATAAATTTTGCCGATACCGATAGTCACTGGATATGCTATTATCGGCCAATATTATCGGCTGGCCGATTAATCGGTCGGGTTCTAAGTTATAGTACGATACGAAAAGTAGAGAAACTTAAACCAGATAAATGTGTTTAATGTTCACATTAGGCCAGCATTGTATTAGGAAATTATACAATGTGTGGTTACTTTTTTTCAATAATTTGATAACTAAATGAAGTGCAGTAACTTAACAAATATTAAAGTGTGTTTTTGACTCTGAGGAAGACGCAGTGCATCCAAACGTTTGTCCTTTGCAGATAAATTTGCCTTCAGTGATTTGTGTACTTGAGGACTTTCTTTGGATCCCGCCTGAGAGGAGGAGTCCACTGAGTGCATACTAGCTACAACTCAATTTATATCTTCATGTTTTAAAAAATACTCTTGTTTGCATGATGTGACTCATGAAGACCAAAATGTTTAAAAAAATTTAACCCTTAAATTGGCACCAATTAATCTGAGGGTATCAGCTGGAGCTTCAACTGACTGCATCAACATGTCACTGAGGCACGGCCATTACACCTGGGCCTCCATCACACAGGTACGATTTATTATTTAGTATTTATTGCGTTAAATTCGAGAAATTTGTGATCTGTTTATTGCAAACATGGATGATGCCATCGCGATTTATTGTGAAGCCCTATAGGGTGGAGATGCAGAGAAGAAGAGAACCCAGAGAAGAAGAAAAAGAAGAAACCCTGTGGCAGCTTCAGTATGAACCAGGACAGATCCAGCAGACAGACTTCAGTACAGTAAAGTGTGTGTGTGTGTGTGTGTGTGTGTGTGTGTGTGTGTGTGTGTGTGTGTGTGTGTGTGTGTGTGTGTGTGGCTGCAGAGTCTCTGATAAAGGTAGAATCACAGAGCGTCTCTCTGACTGATGCTCTCTCTCTCTCTCCTCTTTGTCTTATTCTCATATTTAACAAGCGGCCATCACATTACACACTGAGTGCATTAAATCTCCTCCTCCTCTTATTGGCTCCTGTTCTGCTACATGTGGACACGTGCAGAAAATTGAAGTGCATCTGAGTGTGGAGCTGTATCACACTATCTGTTTCATGTGTAGCCTGGAGATCTTAAGTGTGCTGGTCTGATTTGGAGCCTGGTGCAGCTCTGTGAAACGTGGACAAATCAGAATCTATGAGGGGAAAATGCAGCAAGACAGAAAAAAAAACTCTTCTTATCCCAGGTCGACACAGCCTTTTAGACCTCATGACGCAGTGTGTGATGCACATCTTACAAATACACTTTTAGTTTGGTTTGGTTGATTAAAAGACATGTTTAAGATTAGGGATTTGGGAAAGGTTTCACACCACTGGAAGCAGATTTTCTTTGTGTTTATAAAAGTCATAAACGGCAGCTTTTTTTTCCCAGCATCTTATATTGAGGCACGAGGGGTTTAATTAAAGACAAAAGCGTCCTCGCGCGTCTGAATGAGATGCTGAGGACCGTGACAAGCGTTGATGCTTTTGGATGAGACCGGGCTGCACGACACACACACACACACACACACACACACACACACACACACACACACACACACACACGCAAAATATAGAATAATGATGATGACAACAGCTGCATTTTGGAAACCTCCAACTTTCCCTCTTTACTTTTTGTAAATTCATTTTTATGACATGACTTGAATTCATTCTGTTTTATTTGAGTTCTATCTTAAATTGACCTGCAACAAACTTCGTTTCATTTACAATCTTGCAGGCAGAGTTTTGCAAGCCGTGATCACATCTGGAAAAACAGCATATTACCAGTAGGCCTATATCAAAGGTTAAAAGCACACGCGTGCACATTTTGCCCAAGTTTGCCTCGTATCAAACTTTTCAGCCATGTCCACCCTCATGCTGCACAGACGGACCCATGCGGGCTGTGGAGAGCCTCTCCAGTCTGCGCTGCACTCCGGAGACTTTGCCCCATGGATGCAACCTGATCTCACATAAAAGCATTCCGGCCGGTGCCTTTTTTTTTTTTTTTTTTTAATCTGGAAACCTTAATGTATGTTTTTTGTTAAAAAAAATCCAGACCATGAAGGCGACAGCAGAAACCCCCCCTCACGAGTGAGAAAACATCCCATTCTGCTGAGAGTGACCCGTAAAATGCGCAGCGATGTTCGGGTTGAATTCAACACAAATGTCCGCTGCGGATTTGCATGCGTGAGAAGAAGACACCTCTGCGTAAAATCATGTAAAAGATGAAGAGGAATGTACCTACCGGCTCAGCTGCAGCAACGGTGATGATCGGTGATGCTGTGCAGAGAGGAAGGTGTCTGCGCTCTCACAGACACGCGCTGGTCAGTTTGAATGCGCACCCCGTGGTGCACCGGCGCAGCGTCGTGGATCGCTCTCTCTCTCTATCTCTCTCTCTCTCTCTCGGTTCAGTCCTGCCCACCGTATTTCCCCGGTGAGCGGTACAGAGAGGAGGGGGGAGGGGGGACGGAGAGCTAATTCACACAGATTGAGATCACGATGGAGGTTTTACGCTCCATCAGGGGACACCAGGGACGGGTCCAGGAATTTAGACATACTGAGGTCAAGGGCCCACCCCCCTTTAAAAAACCATTTGACTGGGTAACCAAACAGAAGTCTGAAAGGGTTAACATGCATTTGCATTCGACTGATCACGTAAATCTCTGAATGTGCAGACTGAAAAGTGTTTTACAGATTTAATCATCAATACTCTGGTTTATATGATTACATGGAACAATTAAAATTCATATTAAAACATTTTGATTATTGTTATATTTTCCTGTCAGAGGAGTGCTGCCACATACCGAATCTCTTTCTATGTTTAACAGACATATTCGTTGTGCATGTAAAACCTTCTTTGCAACAAAGCAGATTCATTATTTGGCGCAGCAAAAGTACGAAACTCTCCAGTCAGAAGTTAAAATGCTGCTTTTTAAATTGTATCTCTAAAGTAGCAATGTGCAGAATATAAGAAGAAAAATACATTTAATGTAAAAGTATTCTTAAGACATAATAATAAAAGACATGATGTTATATTTTGGTTTTTTGTTAATGATGCATGTCACCTCCCACACGCACTTCATCCCACTGACACTCAACGTTCAGGAGTTGATTTTTAGATCTGAACCTTCAGTCGTCATCGATCTGCTTTTTGAACATCAGAAACATTTGCATGCTCAAAAGTCAACAGTCCTCATTTCCTCATAATTTGACCACAGTCTCTTAGAATTATTATCTTCTCTAACTGACGCAACAGTTTCAGCACAACACATACACCTGCTGCAGAATTCAGCAGTGAAACTTCTCTTTCTCTCTTTTATAAACATCGACTCAAGATTCTCTGGACTGCCTTTAAATCCCCGCACGACATGGAACAGTAAACAGTCCAAACTGTGACGCTGACTTTGACGCAGGACACCTAACTGAGGAGCTGGGGGCCAGCCTGAGATGTTTTTTAAATTTCTGCTTTGACAAGAAAACATGCAGCACACTATTTTGCTCTGCATCACCAATTAGAAAACATCACAACGTTTCTGTCCCTCTGAACCGTTGTCAAGTGTGTGAGAACACTCAGCGTAGTGTGCCGGATGTTTTCTTTTCAATGGGACAGTTTGTCCTGATTACCTTCTTCATGAGATAGTTGGATGTGCGAACACCTCCGTTCAAACACTACGTTTCTGCTTTAAAATGACATCAAAAATATTTAACTGAGTTTCTGCACTGAATCCACTTGAGGATGACGGGACTGAGTGTTTGAGGTCTTCTTTTAATTTAAGAAAGAAAAACTTGCACGCAGCTGAGGAGAAAGTGACAAATAATGAGACAATCGACCACAGAACACACTCGAGCCGTTTTCACATCTGAACTCCTGAAAATATCGAGATCATTTCAGGAGGACTGCTCCGGAGATTCTCCTGACCTCGCTGTTCACACATGCTCCTCACAGCGGGAGACTATCCCTGTCAGACAGGAGGGGGGGTCTCCTGAGGTCAGACATGATGTAAAAAAGAACCAGCAAAAGAAGCGGCAAAGCAACAGAGTCCTCTATACGACGCTATAATGAGAATATGTGTCTTTCTATCAATGCTACGTGTAGTTGAACAGAATCTCAATGTGAACTAAAGAGTGGAGAAGAACATACTGGAGAACAGGAAACATAATGCAGCAGGTTCATTAGGAGATGGTAGAGGTGGTCGTGCAGACAGTCTATGGTCGTGCAGCGATCACAGAGAATAAACGTCACCACCCCCTCCCACTCGCTCCAGGTGAATTCTCCTGATTATATCCTGCTGCGTTCTCACATCAGATCACTCTGACTTTCTGCAGAAGAAATACGAGGAGGCTGGAGGAGAAACTCTGGGTGAAGAGAGAGAGAAACATTCAGCTGTTTGTGTTCACACATGACGCACCTCCTGGAAATATCAGGAGTTTTTCAGGAGTTGTCTGCAGGTGTGAAAGCCCTAATAAAGAGTCCCTCCTGCTAAATCCAGAGCACACATTGATATTCTTCATTTCTCCATCGCGGTTTTTAACTTCATTTGTATTTTAGTGTTTCTATTTTTCAGGATATTACTCCTGAGCCTTTTTCTTTTCATACTGGAGATAAAAAAAAAAAAGTCTGAATCCTACAACAGATACACACTGAAACACACTGCACCAGTTTAATGATATAATTACAAACAAGTCAAGGTACAAAGACACACTCCTTTACCGTATCTGATCATTTGAGCTGTGATTTAAATTACTCCACGGTGATAGTTTAATAATCTATTTCTTGGTAAAACTGGTGATTTCTGATCAGAACATGACATCCTCGATTGTTATTTTTCTTTTAGGCACAACAGATCAATCAGGTGTATTTTATTTTTAATCCTCGGTAAGCTCCAGCCTCTTCAATCTTGGCATTTGTGCAGAAATCTGAGCGGGGGAAAAACAAGAATCTCTCTCCGCTGTTTATTGGCCGTGTTCAGATAATCAGAGAAATTACAGCATTACAGCGAATCACCACCTCTGCTCCTGTTTATCCGCAGGTAATTGCACTGGGATTCAGGCCGGTAATGAGCTAAACAAATAGACCACAATCTGGAGCTCAGACTCACATGCATCCATTATGACTGTACCAGCACACTCAGACAGAGCCAGGGAGCTGCAGAGTCTCAGGCTGGAGTCAGAGCGCCATCTGCTGGAGGACAATATGAAAGCCTGTCAGAGAAATATAACATGCTGGAGAACAAAAGTGTCTTGTTCCTTTAATTATCTTAAGTGCAGAAAATGATCCTGACACACATGAACCCTCCTCAAAAGTGTCTCTAAAACGTTTCTTTCTTGATCACTTTTTTAAAATGTGGTGCAAACAGTTCAAATGCAAATGGCGAGTAGCTGTTTCAGCTTATGAAAAAAAATATAGAAACAGAACAAATAACTCCTAAATACCCTCTCACCCACCCAGCACTCATGTCCTAACTAAACTAAGAAAAAAAGGGTGGGGCCAGTGAAGTATCCATCGGTTATCGAGGTAAAAAAAAAAAGGAAAGAAAGGGGTCTCAGGTTCGTTTATGAGGGTGGTGAACGCCACAAGATCAGCTTGATATTTTAGTAATCCTTCCTTCAAGGGACACACCAAAGATGGCCTGGCTTGGTGTTGAGAACTACAGAGAGGGTCAAAAGCCCAACAGATGCCCAAAGAGTCAAACTTTGGGCAGGATAAAAACAGTGATAAAGGGATCGCCTGCATCAGGAGACAACTCCTTCAGACTGACTCTTGTACAGTGGATCTTCATCGATCACTTTTAAAGATTTGAGATAAATGGGGCATCGGTGGCTCAGTGGGTGGTGTGTGAGCCCCATGCACTGAGGCTGTAGTCCTGCAGGATGGCGCCTTGGGTTCGACGCTGACCTGTGGATCCTTTCCTGCATGTCATTACCCACTTTCTCTCTCTCTCTCTTGATTTCCGACTCTATCCACTGTGCTCTCTCTCTCTCTAACAAAAAATCGAACAAGAAATCTTTACAAAGATAAACTGTAAGAAACAACAAGACAGATGTGGAAGAACTTCCAGGTTCTCACATTAAACATCCTCCTGATCACACATCTGTATATTTTCCTGTGTTACTCTATTGTTTGGTGCACACATCAACTTATCAGTAGCTCCAACACAACAGCAGCATCATGGCACAATGTCACAAAACAAGCACAGCCATGAACGATGTGGCTCATGAACAGTGAAGGTGCTGCCAGAACAGGTGGGACCGCCTGAGCCACACAGCGTCCTCGTCGCCACAGACACCTGGAAACAGGACAGAGACAGAGACACACTCAAGGACACTTTTCAGTTCACAACTTTAATGTTTACCTGTCGGCTTCTTTCAAACGTTGACACCTACTCTACAGCTGGGGCCGTATATTCACAAAGCCTCCTGAGTACTAAGAGTGACAAATTAGAATCAGGACACTTTCTAAGAATTTACCCTCAAAGCTCAGACTAGATCCATGTAAAGATGAAAGTTATTCACAAAGTGTCTTAGCCCTTAAGAGAGCTCCTCAGGTGTTAAACTGTGAGCAGGAGTGAGGAGGACTTTTAACAGGAGTATTCTTATTGACTCATAGTCGGGCCGAACAGACAACAAATTATTCATGCAGACATTTCAATCCATCTCTGACTTTTTTCAGTGCAAATCGAAACATGCATGAGTCTCCCTACTTGTGGTTACCTCCACAGGTGCATCCAATCACTAATTAAGACTCTTCACACGATGATATAACTCACCACGTTTTATTGATCGGTGGTAAAAATCCTATTCTTATCTTTATTTGATTGAGGGTTCTCCCTTCACCATAAAAAATGTTTTGCTTTTGCCTTTTTTTTTTGTGTCTGAAATCCTTCAGCAGGATGAGTAATGGAGTCATTACCCGGGCCTGACTGTAAACACAGCAGATGAATCCGTTAATTGGACTAAACAGAAGTTGTTTAGGAACATCTCTGTCACCGCATCAGTCTGCAGCGTGTTCATCACTGCGGTGAACTTTGAGCAGAGCGACTGATGGAGGAGAGGCGAGCAGATAGAGGAAAGCAAAGAGAGTAATCTCAGCATCTGGTTACAGACGTATATTCCTGCCGATGCTCGCTGCTGATTGGACGTCCCCGGGAAAGATCATATAGGAAATATCAGATCCGCCTGTCACAAATGATTAATGAACACCAGCAAAGAGTTACAGAGAGATATGTGAGCAGGCTGTGAACTCGCTCATTAAAGGAGACACTGACAGAGTTATAGGACATTTAGATCTCAGGGAACACTTACACTGATTACTCTGCAGCAGGAACACATGTACAGCTCTGACGTCTTTAAAACTTTAAAGTGACACGCTGCCGTTCAGGAAAAACAAAATGCATAACCACACATCAGTAAAGGGAGTGAGGTGACATGTTTGTTTCCTGGAGCAGACGGTTTCTTTCCTCTGGTGTCAGGATGTTCGCTGACAGCAGAGTGTCATGTAATGCAGCAGAGACATAAAAACGCTCAATGAGAAACATTCACACTCTGACCAAATCAAACGAAAGGTGTCAGGCTGTGATGGATTATCCCTGGAAGAGATGTTTGTTTATAACAAAGAGAAAAACAATCCTGGGCATCTTAAAGTTTCTTTTTGATTTGGTGCAGACAAGCTGGGAAGGAGACGAGGAGCAAATATGACAAATGTTTTATTCGAGATCTGACCTGCGTCAATCTGAGTCACTCAAATGCAAAAAAGTGAGTCACACTTTATTTTAGCAAATACAATATATCCGGCATGGAGTCAATCCCAGAGGCGATTTCTGGTCTGAAAACAGAAAGACACTTTCAACATGATGGAGAAAAAAAACCCTCTCCTTCACCATGTTTCAATTCTTCTTCAAATGAAATGCTTTTCTAAAAGTTGTCAACCACAGCTTGAAGTTGATGGACAAGGAAGAGTGGGATATTGTAAAAAAAAAAAACATTATGTTATTATAGTATTGCTGCTCTGTTCTAATTTTCTCTGTGTGTCTATTGTTCTGTCTCTCACCAGACATGATGGCTAAACTGGCTCATTACAGACATGTTATGAATGTGCATTGTCCCTGTAACTTTAAACATTATATAAATATATACAAATATTCACTTCAGCAGTGAATGTCACACCTTCTTTCAGGACACATACATACAGTATCTGCTGCATCGGCAGATATTTGTATTTATTACAAGCAATCCAGACTTAATTTGTTTTTCTTTTTATATATCGTGAAAGGAAATGTTTATGTGGGCTTGTCTGGTGATTTGGGTGAATGTGGCTTTGATATTTTTACTTGGAATTAGACAAATACATTTGGTAAGATTTGAGTTTTTGCAGTGTGTAAAGTTAAAGATAGAGTCATAAGCTTTTTCCTGAAAAATAAAATATACTTTTTCAAAAAAGTAAAGCTGCTCCATCGTCCCTTCTGGGCCTCCGTACATGTGTGGTGGTGACTGTGTCTGCAGAGACTCTGTCCTCTGACTGGATTTTACTGTTCTTGCTTTGTTCTGGTTGACTCGGGACGTTTCTGGGCGGAGATGGTGTGTTTCCTCCAGCCAATGACAGCGCAGCAGGTGAGTTTAGGTGTGGATACAGTTCAGTGATTGGACGCCATTCAAACCGGTGGACGGACGTGGACGTAGCAGCAAAGAAGAGACAATATAATCACAGTGAGGAGAATCACCAAGTGGATAAAGCTCGTTCTAAAACGAGGGTGAACCTTGTGTTGTCTTTTACCCGTGGATGTGGAGTTGGTCTGCTTCCTGTTGGACAGGCAGGTGACAAACACCGGCGGGTTAGCTTGTGCTACCATGCGGTGGTTGGGGCCCCTGGGGGCGTCGCAAGCCACCAAAAGGGGGGTCACGAGATGCCTTATGTTTTTAGGCTGTAGTATTCCTTTGTGTTGTCCTTTTGTGTCAGTGTTTGGATAGACCTGTTTGTGTGTGTGTCTGTGTGCATGTTATATGCTTTAACCATCTCCAGGGACAGTGGTGGGCCTTATTTTGGGGGTCACGAGCTGAAAAGCTTAGGAGTCCCCAGTTAAGAGCATATGTGGCTTTCAAAAATGTCAAAAGTGATCAAACCCAAGTCTCGGATTCTTTAGAGCAGTGTCTTCTGCTCGAACCATTCCTGAACATTTCAAGAAGTAGAGCATTTCGAGCGGGCCGTCTCCTTTCCCATCTTCTTGGGAAACGAAGGACGACGAAGAAAGAAAATGAATGGACAGGAAATAATCAGTGTGGCTGACGATGAGTGTTTGTGGTGTATCGCCGAGATCTGCTGCACAGATTGTGAAGCTTTAAAATAAAAGAAATATTAACGGTGTCAGCTAAATTTTCCACAAGCGTCCTGGAGAAGCGTCCTCCAGGCTGGTCGTGTGCTACGTCACAAAGAGGGAAAGATAAGAGATCCAAACGAGCAGATACGAGCTGCTCCAACTCTACATGGACACACAGAAAGAAAGACGCGAGCCCAGTGTGTTTTCTGCTACTGTTTTATTGAATCTGTTCAGTACTGGAGTTTTCATGGACCAAACAATGGCACAACACTGCGTTACACTTTCTCTCTTTGGGTACAACCGACTAACACAAACGTTAAAATTATTCCTCTACAAATTGGACTAAAGTACAAGCACACACACACACACACACACAGTCTTGTTCTCCATCACAGGCACCCGGCACAAAACCTCACACACACACACACACACACACACACACACACACACACAGAAACACACACACTTACTGCACACACATCCAGCCTCATACACACACCCTTTCACAATAGAATACATTCTCAGGAAAATAAAAACAGTCAATTATAAATTTTAGAGCATTTCATATCACTTTTTCCGTCTCTCATATCGAACATATCGGACCCTCCTCAGCGGGCCGTACCATTACGTGTGTGTGTGTGGCAGCTTGTCGGCGAGGCCCGTTATGAACCAGCGTCCAGTGAAGTCACTGCTTTTTGGGCTGATTGTAAGAACGTCGAGTTAAAGGGGGGATTATCAGCCAATCAATCAATCAAAAAAAAAGAAAAACTAAAAAAAAAAAAAGAAGGTATTTCCCATCTTGTTGTTGGACATTTTAACATTTTTTCTCATATGGTATTTCAGGAGAAGAAGCTAACCATGACTAGCTCAGTGGGACCATATTTTGGTTTTGCATGTTTCAGCCTCTTCATTACAAAAGTTCTGCATGACCGCAAATGTGCACACATTTTTTTAACGCTAGGAGGACTATGGCCTCCATATCTGGGGCACGCACACTAACCACTAGGCTACCAACTATCTGTGAAAATGTATGCTAATGCTAATTCATGCCTTTTTTTTTTACCATTATTATTGATCCTCACCTGCCGTCCAGCTAATGTGTTTGTAGTAAGCTTCTGAAAGCAGATTTTCTTTTCCGGACAGAGCCAGTACTGTACTTGGTCTTCATGCTATGCTAAGCTAACCATCTGATTGCCTGCGCTATATATCTATAGAAGTCTATAACTCTCAAGAAGTCAGATAACTGGCACATTCACCTAAATAATGCCAATATGTGTTTGTACTGTAAGGTCACAAAAGGCAACATGATCTGTAGTCAAGGGGCTCAAACTTGCAAAGCCTGCGGTCTGGTCCTTTAACCTCTAATCGATGTGTTGAGATGAGCTCTGAACACGCACTGAAGCCTCCTCATGTTCCTCGTGCTCGGCACTAAGACCGAACGTTTCCTCTTTTTGACACCGGCACTTCTGACAGGAATTTTGACACCAATAAGGGGAACTTATCTGACGGGGGAAGCTTGCCTCTTTTTAACGACACCACACACATGAAGCAGCAAGTGCTACAGACCCAGACACTCAGATAGGAGAGGCCTCTCATTCTGACTGTGTCCCTGCCACTACATTCACCTCCAGACCAACACGCCACGCACACCATACTTTTTTACATCGTACATGTCTTACACCGTACATCTCAAATCGTACATGTTAAACATCGTACATGTCCTACATTGTACATCTCACATCGTACATGTTAAACATCGTAGATGCCTCACATTGTACATCTCACATCGTACATGTTAAACATCGTAGATGTCTGACATCGCACATGTTAAACATCGTACATCTTACATCGTACATGTTAAACATCGTAGATGTCTGACATCGCACATGTTAAACATCGTACATCTTACATCGTACATGTTAAACATCGTAGATGTCTCACATCGTACATGTCTAACATCTTACAGCTCACATCGTACATGTTAAACATCGTAGATGTCTCACATCGTACATGTTAAAAATCGTACATGTCGTACATTGTACATCTCACATCGTACATGTCTAACATCTTACAGCTCACATCGTACATGTCTAACATCGTACATCTTACATCGTGCATGTTAAACATTGTACATGTCTGACATCGTACACGTCAAACATCGCACATGCCTAACATCGTACATGTTAAACATTGTACATGCCTAACATCGTACATGTCTAACATCGTACATCTCACATTGTACATGTCTAACATCGTACATGGTTTACACTCCACTTGAGTTGTGCAGACTTCGAGTCCATCTTCAATACGGTAAAGGATTTCTTAGACATATTAGTACCACTGGGGATGACACAGAAACATTTAGTTGGGTTATAAAGGAACAGCATAGTGTGCACACTACACTTCCTGATAAATGGAAAGAGGTTGCATCTTAGTGAATGCTTATATCTTGAGTAGGTTTTAATATGCTGTAGTAGTATGTAATGTTTGTATAATGCCATCATACAAGAAGCCTTTATGGTGACGCTTCCTCTCTCTGGCAGCTATGTTCGAGGGATGAAGCAGGGCTGGGCAGTGAAACACAGACACACTGTAGTGGTGGTGGATTGGAGGGGAGGGGGGGGGGGGGGGGTAGTTGAGAGATGTGATGCTCACACTGTCTCTGTCCGTCTCTTTCACTCCTCTGTGTGCGCAAGTTGCCAGAAGTGAGAGATTTTTAGGGGTTAACTGCGAGCAACAGAGTGGGAGCGACAACAGGAGACGCAGCTTGTCTTTCATGTGGCACATTTCAAAACAACACAAAACAAAAAGAAACAAGTACGTAACCTTTTTCCTACAGTTTAAAATATAAAATTCAAGTGCAATTAAAGTTCCAAATATTAGTTACATCACATACATTTCTCTCTAAAGTAACAATCTCTTACTTGCAGGTAGTTTATCTCATCTTGTTATATATCTTTTTTTTTTATTATTTAAAAAAAATTACAATATAGACTTTGTGATTCACCCCCTTTAATCTTCCCCTGTGCTCCGAGGGATAAAGCCCACCCGTCCACATTTGAACATTTCTTTCAAATCATTTTTAAAATGTGTGTTTAAGTGCACCAACTGTTCCCTCATCTTTGTCTCGTGCACATCGGGGCCAATAAAAAGAAAAAAAAAATCAAATTCACATCCTTGTACACTGTGTGGGCCGACACATCCTGACACATCCTGCATGCCCACACAGACACACAAATCTTACATATTTGTACGTCGACGTTTAGAAAACGTCTGCGACGAGGGCCTCTGCAAGTTCTGGCATGATCAGTATAAATATTACAAAAAAGAAAACAACACAGAAAAAAAAGCAGGTTGAAGGAGAAACAAGTTTGTTAAAGAAGGTGCAGAAATTTGAGAAAGGCTTGGAGATGAGAAGATGGAGTTCAGAAATAAGGTTTGACCGATACACTGGTTTGTTGATACTGGACTTTTTTACTAAATAATGGACTTAGATCCATCCATTATCTATTCCGCTTTTCCCTTTTGGGGTGGCCGATTAATCCCAGCTGTCATTGGGCGAGAGGTGGGGTTACCCTGGACTGGTCGCCAGTCAATCACAGAGCTGACATATAGAGACAGACAACCAGCCACATTCACATTCACACCTACAGACGAAAGCATCAGTATGGGCAACCTTTAACATGAGCGTGCTCAATTCTCCTTCTTGGCATGAGAGCTAATAAATGCACTTTTGGAAATTTTAAACAACTCTTGGACGCCCGATAATAGACTTTAAAAACTGTTTTTAAACAGTTTAAAAAATATTCCACGTTGTGAGGACTAAATATGTGGCTCCCGTGTGGCTTAAAGTTACGACGGCAACCACAAACCCATTAAAACCATTGTTTTGAAGTCTTACATACTTAATTCAGTATATTGCCAGACATTGCCCTCTTGCTTATGTAGCAAACAGGCTAACCTACAGGGTTTCTAAATGTTCCTTAGTACTGAGGCAAAACTCTTGAATGTCGTACACATTTGGTTTTAACTGGTCAAATTTAAAGGAGCAATATATACACACAAAAATGATGATGTCTGCGGTTTTCTTTGCGACACAGCACAAATTTTCAAAGACTCTAATCGGTCAAACCTTATCCTTAAATCTGCACTCACTGGGGGAGGGTTGTTGGTTAATGACGTATTACAAGTTAAAGATGGGGGAAAGGCAACATGTGACAGAAGAAGATGATTAGTCACAGAACAGGAACGTCAATGTATCGACCTAGGCAGAAGGGGATGTACACGGGGCAGGGGAGGGGGTTACATTTAGGTTGCCGGATTTGGAATGACGCAGGATGATGGGGATTCCTTTAACAGGAGATTGGAGAGGCCCCGCCTCCTATTTGTACGGCCGTAGGAACCTGGTGACTTTGGAGCGCAGCAGTTTGATGAAGGACCGAGGGAACATCTCTTTGGACTCCTGTGCCGTGTACCTGAAGTAGTTCTGGGGATGGGCCAACACGTCGAATAGGGCTTTTATTAGCTTCTTGTCCTGCAGGGGCGACAAAAAGTTTGATCCCAACATTAATGTGCTGTTTTAGAAACTTCAAGAATGAAAAGCTCTTGAACTTCTGTAGACGTTTTTAGATCAGTCAACAACGAAACACCTTTACCACCTGAAGCACTGTGTTGGCACTGAAGGTATATCCGAGGAGTTCTCCTATTTGGAGTTCCTCAGGGCTCTACTCTTAGACATTAAGTTTTTTTCTCTTTATACGCTGTAAGCGGGGGAAATTCATCCAAAATATGGCATCTCGTTTCACTTCTATGCAGATGACACACATATTTACCTGCTTAAAATCAAACAGAGTTCACTCTGAAACTCTTGTAGGAACATCTCAAAGACATTTTAGGTTCAATGGCTTTGAATTTTCACAACTTTATAGCAAGTAAAACATAAGTCCTGATATTCTGACCATGTGGCAGATTTAGGCGCTCTAATACTGAGTCCTGTTCCTCAAGACAATAACAATGAATAAGGAAGGAAGCACCAGTCTTTGGTTTATTTACAGGGCACTCATTACTTACCTGACGACCCTCCTGTCTAAAACATTTAAGGTCATCACTTTAAAAATAACAAGGTTTTGGACTGAATAGGGAAAATCTGCTTTTAGTGCTGCTGCACTCGTGAGTTTTTAGGATTGATGTTACTGCTTTTTATTATTACTGACCTAAATGACCTTCTTAAAAACACTTATTCATCACGTGGCTTTTATGAGAGTTGCCTTTTGTTTCTTTTATAGTCATCGATTTTCTTAAAGTATCATTCTTTTGTCTATTAAAAAGGCGTTTTTTGTTTTGTTTAAAGTACTGTTGATTTGAAAACTAGGGCATTATGCAGTGGTTGTACTGAGCTGTATTCTTCAGTACCTTCAGTATCTCTTGGTGGTTCTCTGAGGCGTAGAGTCTGCCGTCTCTCACTATGTCCTCTATCAGCTGCTGGTAGTCCTCTGAAACACAACACAGTTAAATTATGAGAACTCCACATGATAAAGTTGATGGTTTCTTGTTATGTGACAGTCGATAGAAGTGTAAAAATATGGAAACAAGAACCTGTGATTCCAGATATTCTCAACATTAATGTCACTCAGATGTGAAACTAAATCTTGCTGATGGTCACTCACCATCGTAGGTCACATAAGGAACTTGGAATCCTTTGCCGCTGTTGCCCTCGTTGGACTTGAACTGAATCCAGAGTTTGCGAGACCGAGAGGTGAAGGCGATGGGCCGCTCGTACGTCTGACACGTCTCATAGGTGGTGATGGAGGTGGAAAGGGCTGCAAAACAAGAAATCAAGATCTTACAATATTATTTTGCAACATCTTGACTATTTTCTAGGACTAAAAAACGTATATGGTTCTATTCTGCATGAGTGGAAAATTTAAAAATGTGTTTTGTTTTTTAAATCTCTTTGGCTGGATGTGGTCAGAGCTTTTTGGAATTCATTTTAGTTTTGTTTGCAAAGCCAGGAAACAAAAGGACCACTGCACATTGTCTCCTACACTTGAAATCGTGAGAAAGAGTGGAAACCAAAGACCTTCATCAGGTCATTTTAGAGGTAGGAGTTTTGAGTTTCCACCACAGTTGGCCCATGGTTCAGACCTAAGAACAGAAGTGGGCTAACGTGCAGACTAACACTTTACAGACTGTTCATCTATCTTCTCAGTTAAGATGAAGAACTTATGCATTGAAATGTCTTTTTACCACTTTTCCTCATGACCAGCACGTCTCCACACTCATCCTCGATGGGGAGGAAGATCTCTGGAACCACGATGAGAATCCGCCTCTTGTGTGGGGGGTTGATGGTCCAGACACAGTCCACGTTGGACGGGTAATCTCCAGGATAGTTGGGAGACTCGATGTAACCTGTGTACTCACCCAGCTCACCTCCACACAGCTGGTCTGAGGGAAACACAACAGAAATGTTTGACAAAAAACGACAGCTGTTTCTGTAAGACCTGCACTCTGCCCCAGAGGCCTATTCCACTTGACTGCTCGGACAACATCATTCGAGATTAGAGAATTAAATGAACACTTTGGGGGCAGTTTTACTTTTGCAGTGGGAGACGTTGGTTGCGCCGTCAAAGTCTGTGGTGGTGTTCCCCGGGCAGGTGATGCAGTAATTCTGACCAAAGTCAGACTGGTAGGTTCCAGCGGGGCAGCGGATGCAGCGGTGGGTGCTGGAGTTGTAGTAATGTCCCGGAGCGCAGTGCACTGAGGGGGGAACAGGGAGTCAGAGAACACACAATTTAAACTGAATGAAGATAAAGAGCAGACAGTTTCAAAGACGCTTCTCTCACAGCTGTGACTTTATTCATGCACAGATTACAGAATAAACAAAGCATTAAACAACCCCCGTATAGATGACTTTATTGTGCAAATAGCCATCTCATACACATCTGCACCATCCTTTACGATGACATTAACAATGAAACTGCTGACAAATGGCTCGTCTCTTTGCAAATGTCAGGATTAACATACACGGCTTTCTGAGCGGCAGATAAAAACCTCCAATCACTCAGGAGAAAGTCGAGCAATCTAAAGAACATTAAACAAGACGTAGAGTTTACAGTCATGCTTTGAGATAAACGTTTCGTTGTAAAAAACAATCTAAATGCTGCAAGGGTGATGCTGAGACAGTAGATTGCTCACCATGTTGATCATCTTTGTAAGCAGACTGGTTCTTTGCATTGTATGAAGCCTGGCCTGAGTTGAATTTCAGAAGTTTCACAGATATTTGGTAATAAATCAAAGAGTTGGACACAATGTTTTTAACCTGATGATGGTGCCTAGTGAAAGGTCAGGAGGTAACCAAAGTGATTTTGATTTAACTTGAGGGAATCTATATGTTCTGCATGATGGCGTAGTTTCTCCCTTTCTGTGTGGAGTCTACTTGTTCTCCCCGTGCATGAGTGGGTTCTCTCCGGGTACTCCGGCTTCCTCCCACAGTTCAAAGACATGCTCGTTAGGTTAACTGGTGACTCTAAATTGCCCGGGGTGAATGTGAGTGTGGCTGGTTGACTGTCTCTATACGTCTGGCGACCAGTCCAGGGTGCACCTCGCCTCTCGCCCAATGACGGCTGGGATCGGCTCCAGGCTCCACACAGGAAAGGCAGTTTAGATAATGGATGAATGGAACCCTGAACATCTGTGCACCAGATATGTAGGCAATTCATCCACCATGTTTATGGATAATTTACACAAAACCAAAAAATGTCAACCTCAAGGAGGAAGACAGTGTCACCAAAATCACTAAAGATCATGGATGTTTGCACAATATTGCATATGAATTCATCCTGTAATGGACAAAATATTCAACTACAAACCTCTTGCAGCCACTGAAATCTGTACGGTATAAACTGGAAATGCAATGAATAGAAATTTAAGAAATCTTGAAAAAAAAAAGAAAAAACTTTGACCAGTTGGCGGCCTGAGGAAAAGTCACCACAAGTGGAAACGTTAACTAAATAATTAGGATCATAATCTGGGTTTGATGGGGAACTTTACCAAAAAGGACTTCTTGGGTAAAGATTGTATGTAAAGGATGGCGGGGGATATGGAGCGCTCTCTGGAAAAGTTTGGGAACCATCGAGTGTAAATAATAGCAATAAGCATATAGACAGTCCAAAGATGCGCACACACACACACACACAAGCACACACGCACACACACACACACACACACACACACACACACACACATATATACACAAAGCCTCACCTTTGGCCTCACAGTCCCTGAAGGAGACTGATCCTTCATACTTGGTCATCAGACCTCCTCCACAGGAGAAGCAGAGGACGCGGCCCGGCTCCGGCTGGTACGTGCCCAGAGGACACGTCTGACACGGGCGGAAGCCGTCAGCGGAGTAATGACCTGCTGGACACTGACCTGAGGGACGGACGGAATAAAACCATTTCACTTAACTCAGATTTTAATCCATCTATCTGAATGTGCAGTCTGTTATCTCTTAACAAAGTGTCCATCAGTTACTTAATATCTTTACAAAGAGGTCTTCCCTGAAGCTCAGTAATTGAACAAACAAA
This sequence comes from Labrus mixtus, assembly GCF_963584025.1. Taxonomy (NCBI): domain Eukaryota; kingdom Metazoa; phylum Chordata; class Actinopteri; order Labriformes; family Labridae; genus Labrus; species Labrus mixtus. The sequence continues at coordinate 7,783,880 of NC_083633.1, read as the reverse complement.
CAGTGGTCTGTCACTCTCTCTTTAGCTCAACTACAGTTTGCATTAATGGCCACAAGGGGGCGCCAACCTTACGTATTTGTATGTATGTGTCTTCAATGTAGAAAGAAAGACATGAATTACTGCACACCTGTAACACGATCACTCTAAATATCAGCACCAAAACTCAGCTATTAGAAATCCTGATTTACCTCCGCACTGAGACACGTTCTTAGCTCCAGCGATGCCTTGTCCTTCAGTGCTGGGACACGGCTCACAGGACAGCTGACCCGAGGTGTCCTGGTACGTCCCGGGGGGGCACTGCACACACTGCTCCTGCTCCCCGCTGTAGAACGTCCCCACACCACAGCTCACTGAGGACGCCGACACAGGCGTTGCGTTTATTATTATCACAGATCAGCAATAACAGGACACTAATGGACGACTTGCAGAATCTCGACGCTTACCACACTTTCCGTCTCGGAGGACTTGTCCCGTGCTGCAGGCCTCGGCACCTTCGGGGACCCTGGACGGTTTCTGAGCCACCTCGTACTCGGTCCCGGAGAACTGGATGTAGAACTGCTGCTTGTTGATGGACTTCCTGAGCGTCCGCATGGCGCTCTGCAGCTTCTGCTTCATCCTCTCCCGCACACAGTCCACGTTGCACGAGTCTGAGGGGGAAAAATATGAACAATTTTTTACAGTTTTGAAACCTAACAAACTTTTTTTAATTTGGTAAGAATCCATATTTTAAAGACATGTCGTCTCTGTGATGTTTATTTACCTGATGCTTCCTCCTCCTTCATCTCCATCTCAAACTCGGCGGTGATGTGGGAAACTTCTTTGGTAGGGGATTTGCGTCCTCGTCTGCGCTTCTTTGACGAGTCGCACTTGAGGTTGACAAAAGTGACCTGGCAGTCGTCGGTGCAGGGGAACTGGCCTCCTTCCAGGTGAGAAAACAGAAAGTGAAGAATGAGGAGGGCGGGATGGGGAAGGAGAGGGCAGCTCCTCAGGTGAGGTGTGAAACAGTGAATGTGAGGAGCTGTTTACCTTGCATGTTCTGTCGGGATGTGTCTCTGTGCTTCTCCTTGTTTCGGGGTCTCAGGTGACACTTGGCGTCTTTGATCTTAAACCTCGCCTTCTGTTTGATGGGCGGGGCCAGAGTGTCTTTTTTCATAAACAGCAGACAGAAACACAAGTTAGTTCATCATGCTCAGCTGTATTACCATTTTGTTATTCAAAGTGATAATGCAAGATGAAATGTTTTACCTCCTACTTGATTTGGCCTAAACTTTAGTTACTGTCAAAGATGGGAAATGCATATTTGGAGAAGCCTGCATGAGTAAGCTTGACTTTGAAATTAACCAAACCCAAAAGCCACAAACCTGCATTACTTTTTATTGCTGAATGTTCATCCCTAACCCCATCAAATGACGATTCTCTGCAACTTCCTTCCTCGCTTTAAATCATGGAAACAGTCTGGTGATGTGCAATTAGTGCACTGCACAATGCACACAGTATACAGGCAGGAAGGAAGGTTGATCGACAGCCAGGTACACCAACCAATCGTTGAGTGCAGAAAAAAGGATTGAACTCACTTACTGTAACACAGTCCAGTCACAGACACTCACTTCTTTCACTTCTTTGATTTTTCTCAGGATGTTTAAAAGAATTAAAAGGATATGACTCCTCTAAAATAAATTGCTTCCTGTAGCTTTAAGTGATGCATAGTTTCACTATTTCTACCCAGATTCCACCTTTATTAGCAGAGACAGGTCTAAGGTACCTTTCTGTCATCCTAGCCTTCTTATATCTTCTTAGAGAAACAGTTTTCTTTCTCAGGATCTCATCGATCTTTGATGAGCTGCTTTACTCCCACATCTGATGCTGAATGCACTCAGACCGAGCGCTCACAGCTTGGGACATTATCTTAGTCAACCTTGCCCCGGAATACTATTTCCCATCATGCCCCGGCCGACTGTACCTGCACAGGTTGGTAAGGCAGCGGTGACGTTCCTCTTCTGAGGAGCTTTACCCGGCTGGACGGGCACGCCGCAGCTCAGTGTGTAGCTGTTCTCCGAGTCTGCAGGAAACACACAAACAAAAACACACACATTTATTTTGTTATTTTGTGTGGGCCATTTTTCGGTTTTTATTAGATAGGACAGCTGAAGAGAGAGACTGGAAATGCTGGGAGGAGAGAGTGGTAGGACGACACACAGCAAAGGGCCGAGGTCGGACTCGAACTCCAACCCACGCGCTGCTGCAACCAAGACTCCAGCCTCTGCACACAGTGTGCGCAACATAACCACCAGACCATCCAGCACCCGAATATTTGGATTATTATTACTTAAGGAGGAAACTTTTTTACAACATCATGATGACTTGGAGGTCTTGCTGACATGTTCCACCCTGGTGTTCTCTGATAACAGAACACCTTGACCTAAGATAAAACAGCTCCATTCAATCTTGCATGTGCACACTGATGTGCATGAGTCATCAGTACAGTACCTCCCTGATTTAAAAATAAAACATGTTTAAGATGTGGTTAAGGCACCGCTAGAGATTGTATGTGATAAAGGTCAATCAAGCAATCAATCTTTATTCGTTTAGCGCCAATTCATACAACAAATGTATCTCTGTAAGTTACTTGACAGCAGGTATTCATTGTTTTATTATGTACAAAAGGAGACTCATCATTAATCCACCATGAGCACAAAACTAAGCAACATTTTGCTTTGTGTAGAAAAGACGTCGTCTCATGTCTCATTCAGCGGTAAGTAAACTCACAGTATAAACTCTTTGCTTTGAGTGTGGGCTAGAGCACACAAGAGGTAGAGAGCGAGCAGGGAGACAGGGAGGCGTGTGATTGGTTCATCAGATTGGTACCTCGTGGCAGACATTAGTCAAAGTTTTTACAGGCTTACAAACTGATACAGATGACAGATTTTCTTTGTTCCTTTTTCAGAGAACATGAGTTATTAATTTCTGTCAGGACCTAAAGACAATTTCAACCAAAATCTCAAAAAGTGGATCTGGAAGAAAGAACCAACCCTGCCTTTAAAGTAGAACTTATGTAAACTGAAAGTGATCATTGCTCATCGGCGGGTCTGCAGATCAACACGGCTTCAGATCCTTCTGCCTGTTGATTGATGCATCTTGGTTCTCAGGTTAGTTAAAAACAACAACAAGGGAGAAGAGAAGTCATCCATAAAGATGATTAGAGGTATGAGAGTTTGTATTTTCTTCTGCAGGACTGTGTTTGAGTTGGCGTCGTGCCGAGGACACGAGACTGCTCAGAGGATTAAAAAGAATCTCACAAATGTTGTCTGACCTTCCTCTCCTCCTGAAACTGTGCTGCCAGGTCATCCTCAAACCCCCATCGACAAACTCAGGCCCAAATGAAAGATCTATGAATCCCGGGTCTCCATCTTTGTGCACTCGGAGATGCATTTCAAGTAAGAAATGAGGGATGCAGCCTCCGGAGGTCATAAAAAGCGTGATGATTAAATAACAGCCGGGCTGAATTCAGCCACAGGAATCTCCATGGCTCCTTCCCCCCTAAAAAATTAAAACTCACTCCAAGAGGACAGAAAAACAAATATTTCACCTCCCGCCTCAGAGCCATTCATCACTCTCACACCGCCGCCGCCAAGCAAAACGGACAGAGCGCCACACTATGGAAAAATGGAGTGATCATAGAATGTAATCAGTTTACAGATGTGTGTTAAGTACTATCACAGGAGGAGGAGCACGGTGTCGGCCAAAGTGCTGCGAAGTGTGAAGCCAAGGAAACCGCAAAGAGGGAAAAACACATCAGTCTGAGGGAAGAGCCCCCCGAGGAGGAAACGACAACAGAGACACAGAGAGCGAGCGAGCAAGAGGTTTCATCAAGCATCAGGCGATCAGAGAGGACGGAGGACAGGCTGTGTGTGCACTCTGTCACCACCAGAGGGCAGCAACGTGTGCAGCATGTCAGATAAACGAGGACGAGGCTTTAACACAAACTTTAAGACAAAATCTCACAATATTAATGAAGCCGTTAAATCCCTTTAAAGCGGAGAACAATCTATTTAAATAAGAACTAAATAAAAAGAGAGGAAATGTGTTTCCTTCAGCTGCTCATTTTGTCCCTTCTTGCAAATCTTCACACATCTCCAGAAAGATCATAACCACATCTTTAAAGTATCGTTATTACTATTCTGTCTCTTGAAACATGAATTTAGTCACTAAATGTCCTGCTATGAATTGTGAAGTTGTGGATGATATTTCTCTAAAATAACGAAAGGGAAGTCAGAGGTTTGCCAGATTCTATGGTAAGCCATTTTAACATCCAATATGCGTCAGTCAAATCTGTGATTCAATTCTTCAAATTCAAAATGAGCTTTTCAAATAACCGCAATTATATTGTTCTGCACGCAAATCATTCAGAGACGAAAACAATACAATGCTTTATTGTCCCCCCCAGGCGTCAATTAGTTGCCATAGCTTTGCACAGTTGGTACACAGGTATACTGTACATATATGATGCCACTCCTGTGTCAGGTCTCTAGAATCCCGAAAATGAAAAAACAATTCAGAGTATTCATGATTTAATTCTGACTATCCAAAAAAAACATAAATTTGATCATTTCTATTTTTGTCACTCAGATTTTGTTTTAGTAGTCAAATGAAATGCTTTGGCACTGACAGGGTGTGTGTGTGTGTGTGTGTGTGTGTGTGTGTGTGTGTGTGTGTGTGTGTGTGTGTGAGAGATTTCAGAGTCAGTGGTTTAGATCACGGAAGGGTTTATGTTGAGGTAAGAATTGGTTACATTTATGGTCAGATTAAGACGACAGGAAATGAATATAAGCCTGTGTAAATACTCCGAATGTGAGGTTAGTACACACGCCTCTGAGTGTGTGTGTGTGTGTGTGTGTGTGTGTGTGTGTGTGTGTGTGTGTGTGTGTGTCTACCTGCGAGGAAGAGGGCGTTGGAGGGGCAGGAGAGCGAGCACACCTCTGCCCCCCCACTCTTGGCGCAGGTCAGCTGGGCTCGGGGCGCTGGCTTCCCATTGGGCAGACACTTCACCGCCTCTGAGGAACACAGCGAGTCACATCACCATAACAACAATGTGGACACACACACATACACACACACACACACACACACGCACACACACACACGCACACACACACACACACACACACACACACACACACACACACACACACACACACACACAGGACCAGATTCGATGCTTACCGATGCAGTCCTTCTTGTTCCAGTGGAGCTTCTGTCCGGGCGGACACACACACTCGTAGCCGCCCTGTGTGTTGATGCAGCCGTACTCACAGCTGCCGTTACTGATGCTACACTCGTCGATGTCTGACACACAAACACAGACAGCAGCACAGTCAGAATCTTATTCAATTATTCTACTTTTACTTCTTCTAACTACAACTGGAAACTATTACAATTAAAGTAATCTGGATAAGAAACACAGAAGAGTACAGATGAGAGTCGGTAAATCACAGTACATGCAAACAAACCCGAGCGATGTAATAAAGTTTGTCTCCACATCCCTGTACATTATTGATACACTGAGAATAAAACCCTGAACCTAATGTTCGGGTGTTTAAATCTAGCAGAAAAATGATTCAGAGCAACAGAAGATACAAGTGAAAAGTTGTCTTATTGGCTACCTACAAACGAAACACACACACAAAAAAACCCCACAAATTAGCAAACGTTTATTTACGGCACATATTTACGGTAGACACACAATCACACACAAACACACACACACACAGAGTGGAGTTATTCAGGAGAAGTGAGGTGTGAGAGTGTTTTCAGCAGCAGCCGTCTGCACACGCTCAGTGACCTCCTCACCTTCACACTCTGAGGAGCATTTCCCTTTTCCTTTTCAGATGCACACACACACACACACACACACACACACACACACACACACACACACAGCTCCATGTCGCAGGAGACTCTCACCTCCGCAGTGAGTGAGGCCGTACAGGATGTAGCCCTTCTGGCAGAGACACTCGAAGCTGCCGGGGTAGTTGATGCAGGTGTGATCGCAGGTTCTCTCGAAGGAGCACTCGTCGATGTCTGAGGAGAACGGCGACATACGTGAACAGGTGAAGAAGAAAACGTTTGTAATGCTGTGCCGTGTTTGTCTTTTGTTTCTGTATTAGGGTGAACATACAGTACTAAAACAGAAATAAGAAATAAGAGGATCGTCCTTTATGAGAAGTGAATCTCTGGTGGTTTTGAATCAGTCGATGAGAGCGCTCTCTGGTTTGATCCCTCTGCGTCCGTTTGGGTGAGGCGAGTAAAGGTCAGCAGGATGAGTGGTTTACAGACATCACAAACTTCATGACTCATGTATAGACAAACACAGACGGCTCAGCGAGGAGCAGAGACGCTGCCTCATTAATCACACAGGACGTTATAGTATATAGTATATAGTTATAGTAAACAAATACACCAGCTCCACTCCAAACAGCACAAGAGCTCGCTCTGATATCCGGACAAAGTGCACCGAGCCGAGGCTGAAGGTTTCACATTCACCCTTACGTCAATGTGTGTGTGTGTGTGTGTGCATGTTTATGTATTCTTGTCCAGCACTAAATATTATTAACCTATCAGGGAAGGAGGCCAGCGTTTCAGGCTCACCTGGTTTATTTCAGGCTGTCCTGATGTCGGGGCTTTACAGCGGCTGAAAATACGACACGTTATGATGGAGTTTGTCATGTGGAGGAAGTCGTAAAGGTCTGCATGTTGGCTCAGTAAATACTGCAGGCGGACGTCCATCCGACGATTTAGGGACAAGTTGCCTGTTTGGATTGAGTTTATAAAAGCGACTGCTGCAGTCTGCTAATGTTAAAGGGACATATTCTGTATCAATGCTGTTTGCTGATTGGCTGATGAGTTTGTTTAATTTCTATGAGAAACACCGCCTTTAAAATAGTATGCACCACCGCAAATCATCTTACCAAACTTAAAGGTCACATATTATCCTCCTTTTCAACCACTTTAAATATGGGGTGGAAGTAGATCAGTCGGTCACATGTTTGCAACCCACTGAAAATGGCTCCCGACCCACCAGTTGAGATCATTGCCCTTGAGCAAGGCACCGAATACCCTACCAGCTCAGGAGCACTCACTGTGGGCAGCCCCCCCTCACCCTGACATCTCTCCACCAGTGCATGTCCACAGGATCCTGATTGTGCACGTGTGTGTATTTCAGCATATGTGTGTGTAGCATGTCTCAACAACAGAGTGTTAACTACTGCCCTTTGTGATGTCATGAAGGGAAAAATCAGCAAACGGCCTGTTTGAGCACACATTTTCTGAAAAGTGGAGCAGGTGAAAGATGGAGAGGATGGACTTTTCTCATCATTGGGGTGTTTGTAGACAGACTAGAGACACATACTAGTGTTAGAGGAACATGGTGAAGTGGATTTTGCACAATGTGTGACCTTTAATGGACGTCTGATCGATTATTTCTGATGCATTTCTGAAGTAGGGAAATCTAAATGTTGATTGGCTTTCACAGCAAGACTGTGATGTCATCACAGTGGACTGTGCCTGCTTTAGCTCCTCATAAACATCTAGACTTTTAAAGAATCTGTAAATAAAGATGACTTTATAAGTGAAGAATGCAAGTATTTTGCCAACCTTTGGCCCTGAGGTGTTTTTACAGAGACTGCCGACATTTATCAAACGTTCCCTCCGTCTTTCTGCTATTCTAAAAATTCAGAAAAAAAAGATGAATCCATGGGAATCGCTAATGAATCCACGGCACACGATGAATCTCTCCGCTCTGGCTCTCTTAGCCCAGCTCTGGCAGGTTTTCACCAGGAGCTGTTTGCTCTGGATGAGCTCACTTGCCAAGAAGAGATCTGACAAATCAAACATGATATTTCAATTCAAGGTCATGTCGGAGCTGCACGGCGCGGGGATCAGCCAATGGGACACACCTGGCACGGCGCTGTGGCAAAGGTGTGTCAGAAATAGGCAGAGGCGCTCTGATGTGGCTCACACAGCACTCAACACCACATTATTAAAGACTCAACTTATTATAGGCACCACCGCTGCTGCACAGTTAATCCAACACACACTAACACACACACACTCGTTCCCACTGTGTGGTGGTTTTGGGCCGAGGACAGAAGCACCTCCGGGGTTTTGTTGTTAATAAAATCATTTTGTGTTTGTCAGCTCTCCTGGCTGCTTGCTACGACTTGTTCGTAAAAAAAATCTGGCTTTGGTTGTCCCCAGGTATCGGTGGATTTATCTTCATCTGGATTTAAACACACACCCAGCAGAGGAAGTCAGACCCTACTCAGACAATACTCATGGAAATATAAACTTGTATGCATCTTCAAACAGTGTCCTGAGGAGGAGATCGATACAAACGTCCTCTCTGTAAGCCAAGCGCGTCTAAGGGGAAACTAGCAGAGCGTAACTCTAGGACTGTGCTCGATGGAAAGTGTTCCGTCTTTCCCCTGACTGATGTCCTGCAGGATGTTCTGTGCCCGCTGAACTGGACCAGGGATTGAATTGTTATTGATTTTCAGATCGGACTCCAGCTGAGACACGGGCCTGAACTAAGTCTCAAGTTTCCAGTCCACATATCACTGTCGCACCTCTCAGTGCAGACATCACTTTTTATATGTTTTATGATCACAGCCTCTGCTCTTCAAAACTTTCATTCAAAAGCTTAAAGTTTACCTTCACACGTACATTTCAACAACTTTTATTCAGTCTTCATTTGGTTCAATTTTGAGCTATTTTCACTGTTTTGAATTGACAGATGAGCTGAATAAGAAGGAGTGGGGGATAACGAGCAGCAGCAGGTTGTGGATTTTGAACTCGGGGCTGTTGCATCGAGGACTCTATCCACCGTCATGCCTCGCCAAAAAAGGTCCAGAAAGCCTCCAAAATAAACCTTAAAATGTCTGAGGACGCCCTAGAAATTTTGTTCAGGGCCCAGGGTGGCTGTGGCTCAGTTGGTAGAGTCAGTTGTCGCTCAGCTGGAGGCACATGTCGATGAGTCCTTGGGAAAGACACTTAACCCCATGTAGCTCCCGCTGTTTCGTCGGCAGCGCATGAATGTGTATGGGATTAGTTACTTCTGATGGACTCTTTACCCAGCAGCCTCTACCATCAGTGTGTGAATGTGTAGGTGAGACCTGCGGTGTAAAAGAGCTCTGAGGAGTCAGAAGACTAGAAAAGAAATATACAAGCTCAAGTCCATTTACCAAGTTGAAGAGCCACAGTTCAAGAGGATCCGGGTACTTTGTGAGAAAAGTGACAGATTGAGTCGTTTAAGGCAGCGCTGCATGTTTCTGCTTTGAGTTTTGAGTCAATGTTAAACATGAATCAAACATTTGTCTGGTCGCAGCATGAGCTCTCAGAGTCTAAAGTCACCATCATCTAATAAATCTTTATCACTCTTAACTTTTGTTCGATAAAACTTCAAGTCTCGGAGTTAACTGAAGCGTTTTTACAGCTGACTGAAAGCTGACACAGGGAGGGTGTGTGTGTGTGATTGACAGCTGTCACTCACTGACCTTGGCATGAGCGCTCGTCCGTGAGCAGTTTGTGCCCTTTCTGACAGCTGCACTCGAAGGAGCCCACGGTGTTCCTGCAGAAGTGATCGCAGCCTCCGTTGTTCTCCTGGCACTCGTCGATGTCTGCAGGGAGGGAACAAAACAGAACGGAGAGGCCGTCAGTCACAGCACATCAACACATCATGAACAGAAACTATTGGACTTCTCCAGGTTAGGTCAATGCGTCGTCTGGCTTGTTGTTAAATCTAGTGTTTTGCTTGTTTAACAGGGGTTGAGCAGGGCGGCAGGGAGCAGACTCTGCAGGTCGAGCTCGAGGGGATCCCACCATCTCATCCTATGATACGCTCGTTACCTGGAACTAAATGAGTCTGGCTGCTGGGAGAGGAGGAGACAGAGACTGTTATTGAGAAAGAAGTCCATTAAAGCCCTTTCATTATGAGGGGATGATACGGACCGTTAAAATCTGATCTCTCTCTCTCAATCTGAAAAACATCACAAACCTCTTTATTACATCAATGTTCTGCTCTAAGTTAACGATGGCCTTGAGTAAATGAAGGTTGCCAGTGCAAAAAGTGCTCACAGGGTCAAATAGTAATGTTCACCATCCAACATATGTTGCCTGCTGTTAAAACACGATGCTAGCTAGCAGCTAGCTCCAGTGACCTTCAAAAGGTTGGAGAGGGGTCAGGTGGTAAACATCTTTCTCCAGCTGCCAGCTGACTGTTTAAGTTAGAGCCTTTATCCATGCAGATTCCATAAACCACAGCGAACACGAGGGCAGCTGTAAGCTAATTATTCCGTCCCAAACGCTCGGCCTGTTGGGTATTCTGGAGTCCCGTTGCAGAGTGACTTTAAACTGAAGGAGCTGGAGTCCTTAAATGTTTTTAAATCTCAAATGAAAGACCTGTAAGCAGATTCTACAGGATGTGGATGCTTTGAGCTCGACTGTTTGAACTCATAGATGGTTTTTCGCAAAGTTTACTGTTTTGTAAATTGAACTTTGTCTGTCTTTGTGTCTCCGTCTGTAACTTTGTGTTTTTGCTGCCGACTGTCACGACCAGGTCTCACTTGGAAAATAACTTCTTAATCTCAATGGGACCAACCTGGTTAAATAAAGGTTAAATCAAGTTTTCTTCTTGCTTCTTTTAGATTTCCATCAGGAGCATGATATGGGAAACATCTCAACAGGAATGTCATTGCTGTCTGCGTAATAGTGCCTCTGAAAGACATTGTGTCTATGTAAAACAACAAAGTATTATTCTCATCTTTGTTGTTCTACTTTTTGTTTGGTTAGTGAAAACAAAGTAGAACTCAGGAACTGGCCGGTCGTTCAGATGCTGTCAGACAAAGTGTTCAGATATTTGTCGGACCGCTCCAAGATGTCCTAAACAAACAGATCAGCTGTCACGGGAGAACGTGTCGGCTGAATCCCCGCAGAATAAAAAAACCTGGATACCTGAGCCCGGGTCCAGGTGTGGAGCAGCGATCCAGAGGCACAGATTCTAAAATAATAATGAGGCGAGCACAGTCGGCCCCCGAGGCAGCGCGGCCGGTGCCAACTGCAAACCTGCTGTCAGATCTGGTTTCGCAAAACCAAAGCGCTCAACCTGATGCCCTCACCTGCTGCAGCCCCGTGCCCTCACATGAACCTCATCTGCACTGTCACATCTTCAACTGCTTTATTTATCATCTGTGTGCATTTTTCTACTCCTCATTTCCCATTTATAGCATGTACACTCCATGTAGTTCAGGAAAGTGTACGGATTATTGCTCTAAAATCTGGTTCTAGGAGACAGAAGTTAGAGGTGGTAAGGATGGAGAAGAAAGAGAAAGAGGAGGAAAGAGAGGGGACAATAGTCTGGTAGATTACACGGGCTAAGCCCTATTTGATTGGCACTCTAAGTGATGAAAGTTGGGAGGTTTTAACACCTAAGCCCTCGAGCTGGCAAATAAGTCGAGCAAGACGCCGAATAGAGGAGAAAGAGAGAGAGGAGAAGTTTGATGAGGGGAGAGGATGGGTTATAGGAGACACAGAGGAGAAACGGAAGGAAGACATTATCTTTTTAAATCAGAGTTTAGAAGAAAGGAGAACTTGTTTGATCACGTTCATCTTCAAATTAAGTGATTGAGGATTTGTGTTCTCCTTCAGTTCCTCAGAGAAAATGTTGCCTGGCTCGTCGTTTCTACACTTCAGCTCCTTAAGCCTAACTTCCCCTTTAGCTTCTGCTGCTGCACGTCTGTCATCTTGTCCGATCTTAAACAACACAGTTTACGAAATAACCATTAGGAAGGTCTCATCAATATTTAAAAGGAATTATTCTTTGATTCCAGAAACAAAAGGAAAGCTTTGTCACATTTAGCCTCGATGGTGTCGGTTGTGTTGATGACGCGATATGAGGAAAGTTAAGCTCCACTAGTTGGCTGCAACACTTTCTAATCTTACTGTCACCAAGCCTTTGAAAGTGTTCAGGCGGGGCCGTCTTTTTGGCTACCTGGTTGATCCTGCCATTAGCATATGTGTGTCTCAAAGACGCAGCTGGTTGTGCTGGTGGAGGAAAGTTTACTCCTTGTCAAATGAGTTTTTTTAGACTCTTTGTATTAATGACATATTTGGGAGGAGAAGTAATGTGCATCTGCAGTGAGCCTGAAAACTGTTTTGGCTTCAGCGCTCCGTGAGCAATTTTCATTCAGGTGACTGACTGGGCACCATCCTGTCCAGACTCCAGTTCTGATCATCCATCAATGGGAGAAAATCAAAATCTTGACAGGCACGTCATTTTAAGTTTTATGCCAAGCAGTGATTGGATAATTGCTTTTTTGGAGTGCTTCAGAAACAGTCAGTGCAGACTCTGGGCGCTGTTCTTTTTCATCTCTGTGTCTTGGCACGCTTTTTACAGACGACAGTTCTGCACACAAGGAGGATTTTAATGTTTTTATGATGCAACAGTAAAGGAGGGCACTTGTAAATTCTCCATCGAGAAGCATCCATGAAAGAAAAACTTTCAGAAGAAAGTTACTCCGTGGTCTTTGTAGGTGCCGGGGAACGATTTGGGCCATCTAGAACAGCTCCACTTAAAGGCAGGGTTGGTCATTTTCAAAAACTAGCATGATTTTGAAAGTAGCATTCCCTCAGTGCTCCGTCTGCACCCGCCCCCTCCCCTCTGTGCTCCCTCAAAAGCCACGCCCCCTCACTTACATGCACGAGCGCCGTTGGTCCTCAGCTCATGCTGTGAGCTTGGGCTCGTGCATGCATGGGGTAGAGAACGAGCAGGGAGACAGGGAGGCGTGTGATTGGTTCATCAGATTGGTACCTCGTGGCAGACATTGGTTGAAGTTTTTACAGGCTTACAACTGATACAGATGACGGGTTTTCTCCGTTCCTTTTTCTTTTCTTCCTTCCAATTTCAACCAAAATCTTAAAAAGTGGATCTGGAGAAAATCACCAACCCTGACTTTAATGCAGTACATATTTAGACTATTACTACTCCGCCTGATCAATTCACAGTCAGCTTTTAACAGGGTCAAAAAGAAGGTGGCCACACAGGTCCAGTCAACGCACACTGTGAAACGGTTCTCGGTGTAGTGTGATAGGATCCTTAGAAAACAGCCAGTAACTCAGCCACCGCCGTGTTTTTCCATCAGGGCCGACTCGAGCCTCCCTCGCCTGATCCTCTCGCTCTGTATCCTCAGGGAGCTTCTGCTGAATGAACTCTTCATCTAAGTATGGAGCCGAGACAGGAATCCACAACGAGCTGGCTGCGCGCCGCGGTACAAACGTAGTAAACTGTAAACGCCCGCGCTGCGCCCTGTCAGCGGGCTTTTAAAAAGGGATCGTCCCTCCAACCCTGGCTACGCTCAAACGGATTTCCCCTTGACTGGCTGGAGGGAGGAGAAAGAGGCTTCGGGTTTTTTTTTTTAAGGAGAGCAGGACAGGTAAGGTCACCCAAGTTGGTGTCTGTGTGTCATCCCAAAAGCTGATGTCATCGTTGCAGAGAAGCATTAAAAGGAGGACTCAGTTATTTTAAACCCGGGCCCTATTTAATGTAGTTTGGGGGTTGAAATGATTTATAGGTACAAAAAGTTTTTGGAAGTGCTCCAGTACATTACTCCAGTCTGCAGCCTGGAATTTGGCTGTCATAGCTGCAAATCAAAGAACATCCACTATAAAGAGCTTCTTGTTCTGTCACTGACGGGCTCAGATGAGTTCCCTGAGTGTGCACCACAAACAGCTGTTTCATATATTTGTTAAAGAGCCACCAACCCGTCGACAAGAAGCTCATTTGACCTCACTGATCACAGGAGTTGTTGGTCTGCCGCTGCCTCAAATGGAGTCCTTTTTATTGCGTGAATGTGTGTTTTACTTTTTACAAATATGCGTTCTGAATTTACCATTTAGGTCACCATGGTTACAAACAAACCAAACTATTTAAGAAGCAATTGACCAGCAACCCTTGTACTGCGATGTCAAATTACTGAGGGAGTGTGGTGGCTTTTCAAAGGACAGATGTTGCTTCTCTCTCTGGCTGAAAAAGTATTCTAGAAAAAGGAGGTAGTTACACGCTCATCACGTAGGTGCAGGGCCGTGCAAAAACAGCGGAGGGAGTGAGGGAGAAGATATGCATGTACAGTGTTTCCCCTAGGTTTACAGCGTTGGGTGGGAGGGACACACCGACACAAACACTTGAAGGAATTTTGGAGTTCATGTGTTACTTTTAATGACAGCTGTCTTTGTCAATCGGAAAGGTATCCTTAAATGACTTCTTTCCCTGATTTCCGACTCTATCCACTATCATATCCCTACAATAAAGGCCCAAAAAGCCCAAAAAGAAATGTTAAAAAAATAAATAAAAAATTAGGGGGGCGGGCCGCCCCCTAAAGTGGCCGTACTAAAGTGGCCATACCTCGGTCGGGGGGCATTCCCAGCGATTTAATTCAGCTATTATAGCCTATTAGCGGTTGCCAGCTAAGGCTATCTAGGAAATCTTTACTGCTAACTGCCAGTGAAGGACTGAGGCCTAACTGACAGATGTTTGGCTATAGCTTCCTCTTTCCTTCCTCTTACTCCCGCCTGATCTTTACTGATTCTCAGTGATTGTCCTCCCTGTTGTAGGTGTCAAACCTGCAGTCAGCTACCATTAAGGATTTAAATCTGTTGTTGCAATTCACCTTTTTCTTTTGCATGCTGACAGCCGCTCAGAGACAGCAGTAGGAATCTTTGGGTGTCTCACGATTCGATTCCGATTTTGATTCTTGGGGTCATGATTTGATTCAGAATCTATTTTCGAATCAAAACGATTCTGGATTCATTGCTCCATGGATTCAAGGTCTATTTATGAATGAGTACATACTTTAGGATCTACTTCAGTCATCTTTGAGGCTGGCTGAATTTCTTGTTGATCTATTCTACTGAGTTAAACAGCTAGCATTAGCACTTAGCAGAGGGCGACTAATTAGCCACAAAAACCCTGATTTTTAGAAGTTATGAATTGATTTAAAATCTTACAAGATAAGAATCTACATTTTTACATAAATCCATGTTTTTTCCCTCCTCTATGCAGCAGAGGTTCTCACTTTGGGTTACACACTCTGTTACAAAACCTGCTTGAAACTACAAAGAATTCCAAGCCCAGAATATTTGAAATACAACATTTGCTGAAGCTAGTGACTTGTGAATAAACACTTAAAACTAATGTTATAAAATCCACAAGAAAAAAAGCAACAAAGTTGAGGAAATCTGGATTCTTCAGTCAGGCACGTTTGCAAGAAATACTTCCACTCAGACTGAGAAACACACAAACACACACCCTCTGCCCACACTGTCTGCGCTCTAATGCCGATGTTAAACCAGGGGATACCACTGCGGGTCTACCCGACAGACAGACACAGCTTCGTAATTATTCTGGCAGCCACAAACACTGGCAGAACCGAGGCATCTACCCACACTTAATGGCCACTCTGGGGACGGCTGAGCCTTATAACAGGGGATATAATTACCTTTAATGGAGCTTAAATAAGCTTTGAGCTTAAATAAATACATTAAGCCTCAGAACATCTTGAAATGATAAAGTCTGAAGGAGGCGAGAGAGGACAGATAAAGGAGAGTCGGGAGTGAGAATGGAGGGTGGCCTTCATGTGTGGCAATGCTGAGAAAATCTCATTTCTTCTACTGGTATTTAATCTTCTTCTACTCAGAATTAGAACAGCACTGCACGTTATTTTATACCTGAAGAACACTGTTATTTTAGTTTTAACCTCAAAATGGTAAACCAGGTGGATAGGTTCATCTTGGAGTCACTTTTACAAGTCCTACATATATAAGAATTAGAAAAGCCTTTTAATGAAAACACATAAAGGTGCACTGCTGTGTTGATACTGGTTCTGAATGAGACCACTATAGGGTGCTGGGGAGATTGTTGTCATCAACAAACTCCCTTTTTGTGACTTTCTTATTGAACCAGCAGGCCAAATGTTGGACTGTGTTTGTCTGTGAAGAGAGCACGCAGGAGGAGAATAAAATCCTTCACATGAACGGACACCTTCATGTCATGATGCACAAACATCTGGCGCACCAGAGGCTATCAGCTCAGCCCGAGGGACGCTCCTAATTAACTAATGAATGTAGGACTGCACATGGACAATAATGAGAAGCAAAGATATGTGAATCACACCCTCTGCTGATTCCCAACAATCACAAGTGAAAAGCTTCCACACAAAATACAGAAATGTGCACAAAACTCACAGCGGTGATGTTGTGACTCTCACTCTAATGTTTCCTGCAGAGACTCTTTCCACCTCGCTCTGCCCACATGAGAGAGGAGGCATTTGTCATTTTCACCACACAAGGCTTGCACATGCTGCTGTGTGTTTCTACACACACACACACACACAGTCTGTCTCACGGGATCCATCTCTGACATTTACTCTAGACGATCAATATCTCCCCACGTTCTTCGATCAATACTTTCATCCTTTGCTGAGAGCTGTGGGTGTTTGTGAACATCGCACGGCTCGCCCTGACATTTCCAACCTCTCGGCGACAGACTGATTCGGCCCGCATGTGACACACAAAGTGCAGGTTTCAGAGAAGATAACTTTAGTGCTGTTTCGGGCCTTTTTTAAAACCTCCCCAGAATTCGATTTTAAGAGCAATTTTACGACTCGAATAAAGAAATAAAAAAGCTGGCATGAGCCGCGTATTTCCAATTGAACAGAGCTAACGAGAGTTCTGAGAATCTAAATGGAAAGTTAAGAAAATGTTGCAGGGAAATGATTAAAGAACAAGAAGCAAATCTAGTTATACAATCACGGATATTAAAAGTATAAAAACACAACATCATACTGAACGAAGCCTGTTCTAGAAATACTTTCTCTGTTGGTCTGAATCTTATGTTACTCAACATACAAGAGTCTGTTCACACAGTTACATCAGAGTTTCTCAAACTTGCTTCTGACCACGTTTATAAGTCACAAAAACCTCATGTCTTCCTTGAATCTGTGCGTCTCCTTCTCTGCATCATTAAAAGACTAACATGTTCAGTAATAAGTGCTGACAACCTTATTTGATATTTTTTACTAAAGTCTTGACCTCAGCCAGGAAGGATTCAAGTTTCTATCCAAGGTAAGAGCAAACCTTTACAGAAAATCTTAAAAAATATGAACGCACGTTCCCATCAACTACAGCAATGGAAAAAACTGCAAGTTTGGAAGCATCAATATAAGAAGTTGGTGGTATTCATTCTTCAATCAGACGCCATTAAATCAGTTCTGAGGGGCTCAAGGAGATGACAAATTAAAGGCAGGTATTCAGACATGACAGAGGAACCTGTTGGTAATCTGTCGAGAAACACGACAGTCTCATTATCTCTCCACTTGGATGTGATGTCTTTGACTGCGGCTACTTTTTATTTTTCTAGGGAACAGTAAGGTTCTGCAAAAAATGACTCATGCAATGCAAATATCAGCCATTTACCTAAAAGGCTGAATCCTCATGATATGATAGCTGATGGCTTGGGAGATACACCAGCTTTAACACCTCAGACAAGCGTCAGACTGTTTCTCCATTTTTGGTGGTATTGAAAGGGACTGAAGAATCAGAAATCTTGACAACTATAATATTTTAGTGGTATAAATGTAAGCATCTTTCACGAGGGGAATGTAATCAGATCTACTGGTTGAATGGTAATCCAGAGTAGATCTTTTGGAAGTGAACTGTTCTGGCCACATTGCAGGCTGAGGGCCAAAAGAGAAGTCTAACTAACATCCACCTGGGCCAAAGGAAACAAGCACTCCACCCCCCCCCCCCCCCCCCCCCCCCTGCCTGCTCCTCTGTGAGCTTTGGGGCTGTGTTTGAGAAGTCCAGTGTTTGGACTGAGAAACCCAACTCCAGAAGAGACCACAATGCTGCTGTGGGGCTCAGCTGCTTGATAAAGCCCCCCGACCGACCTGATTGATTAGCACTGCAGCTTAAACAAACTGCCATCGATGGGGGTGGAGCAGTTGAACCCTAACTGCTCACCTCTGACAGCAGCATCCAGAGGTCAATCCCAGGCTCAGGCTCTTATGTAAGCGGCTCATCCGGCTGCCTCCCTCCTCAGACAAACACTGAGATGGAAGAGGGAGCCCAAACAAGCTGACCAAGAATAAAACTCTAGCGTTGTCACTTGAGCCACATTTAGACTAGCTTGTAGGAATGTGCAGCTCATAGCTCCAGGGTACAAGCTGCACACAGTGGAGAGTTTTACCAAATATAGTTTTACCAAATATTTGCAGTGAAAAGCAATTAAAGTGAATACATTTGCAGAAACCCAAACCTGTACAAATAATTACGGACCGAGTACAGGGGATCTAGTTTTCCTGGAGAGAGTTGGTTTTCTGCTTAGGGTGTTGCCGGTGGAGAGGACAGACATCAGGCCGGGAGGTAGCGTGTATTTATTCAGGTATTAAACGACCCCAACGCTTGACTTAGTTTAATAACAAATACTCAAAGGGTGCACGAGGGCCAAGGGAAACTCTCAGTTTTACACAACAATAAAACAGCCAGCGATCTGGGGGCCCCCGGGGGCCAGAACAGGGCCCGCTTACCATGCTGCAGTCATGTAAGGTGATGAAAACCACGCAGTTATGACTTCACGAAAGCACCTGACAAATGAGGACTCTAAGGAGGTCCTGATCTTTGACTCCCAACTGAGACACTACTGAGACAAATTGCACCAACACGTGAATTACTTTACAAAAACTTTTCAATCAAGCAATCTTTATTTGTAGAACGGCAATTCAAACCAATGTTATCTCAAGACACTTCACAAAAAGGGCGGGTCTAGACCATTGCTCTTTGTGGGTTTAAATCACACATTTCAGCAGATTTATTTGGAAGAGAAACAAAAAGGAAACCATCCATCCATCCGTTTTTATAACTCTCATCTGAAAATAACTTGAATGGTAAAATCTTAAGCTTTGCCTTCAGGTTCAGCTCCATGGTCCAGTGAAGTGCTTGCTGACAACAAAGCTTCTCATAAAAAAAAGGTCAGGACAGTTTAAACGCTTTGCATGGGGCGGCAACTAACTCCCAACCAGGAGGGAGGAATCCAGTGTGTGGCTGCAGAAAGTGATCGTCCTCAGACTTGATGCCAATGACTCCAACCATCCCTCTCTGCCTGTTGAAGGTCACAACATGACCAAGCAACAAAACTACCTGTGTCATCTGCAAAAGTTCAGAGATTCCCAGACGAGACTCTTCTCGTGAAGCCTTGAGATTCTGTAAATTTCTTTATGCTAATTTTCAATTTAGCCATACAAATAAACTGAGTCAAAACAATGGAATTAAGAAAAAAGAGGACTACAGTATTTGTACATGGGGTGAACACCCTAACAACTGGGTCAACAGCGTCCCATAAAGTGTGACTTTAACTAAGTCAAGTAGTCCCCCCAAAAAACTAGGATGAAAATACATGACTGATAATTTTCTCGGGAAGACTTTAAGGAAACTTCAAATGAGAAATGTAAAAAAATCCAGCGTGAACAACTGTCTGCATGTTTCTATGCACAAGTGGTTATCATGTTGGTTTGGATTTAGAAGTCTTTTCATTTCTTGGTAAATGGATGTGATCATGTCTTTGTCTGCGCAAGATCATTGTGTGTGTGTGTGTGTGTGTGTGTGTGTGTGTGTGTGTGTGTGTGTGTGTGTGTGTGTGTGTGTGTGTGTGTGTGTGTGTGTGTTTTAGGACTTTTCAGGTAGAGGAGGAATGCAGGCCAGTGAGGACGTGTCTCAGGTGCCAATACACTCTGAGCACCGTACAAGACAATACACCGACCACACGCTATCGACAGAAACACACACACACACACACACACACACACACACACACACACACACACACACACACACACACACACACAAGCTACAATGAGCTCTTATGTGCACAAAATAGAGACTTAGATGATATGTGTTAATTAACCCACAAGAACAGATGCACATATGGACACACACTTACACGGTAACTCATCCAACCTTCATTGTGAACCTTCTAATCAAACATCTGGAAACTGTTCAGGAAAAAAATCTCCTTCCCATCTCTCCCTCCGTTTCTCTCTCTCTCTCTCTCTCTCTCTCTCTCTCTCTCTCTCACTCAGCCGGTTGTCGGCACGAGAGCCCTGTGCTGAAACGCCTCCTCTGGTTGGCGTGTCTGTCATCGTGAGAGGCTGAACCGCCTCGTCTGTCAGCGCAGATGAAAGGGCGTTTATCAGACTGGTGGGTTTTAAACATGCCCTACATAGTTTATATTGAAATGATTATGATAGACAGGCACGACAGGGCACATCCCCTCGGCTTTCGAGCGAGGTAGACACAGACAGGAAGAGAGAGCGAGAGAGAGAGAGAGAGAGAGAGAGAGAGAGGTGGCGAGGGAGCTGTCTGTCTCTATCAAGCAATCCGGTGCCACATTAGATGAGACCACCTCACAGCGTGGCACTTATCCGGCCGCTAACTGCTACGTTCAGTAAACTGCTAAAAGCCGAGAATTATACTACACTCCACTACAACCCACGACTGTGATTACATGTGCCACCAGAGTCCACACACACATATAACCTCGCTTGTATTGCATTCAGCCGTCAGAGATATTGATCAGTTACCTCTCTCACAACCTATGCATGCTGTTGCCAAGGTTACAGGACGCCTTGTGACGCAGACTTCGTCTATAAACAAAAGACGTTTTGAAGATTTATTTGGGGGATTTTCATGCCCTGATTGGACAGACAGGACAGAGGATAGAGTCAGAAATCGGGGAGAGAGAGATAGTGGGGAATAACATGTGGGAAACTCCAACAGGGAGGAATGGCTTGACAGCGAAATGATAGAGCTAAAAGTGAACACCTGAGACACAAGGAGAGCTGATGACAGTCATGGTCAGAGAGTTCAGGTGTTCAGACTGGCAACCTCACACTAGTTGCACTTTCTACAGTCTAGTCGAGTCCCAAACCGCTGCAGTAATGTTGCAGAGTACGCTCAGCGTGTGTGCACAGAGGTTTGGTGTGAGTGTGTGTTTTCCCGCTCAGTGCCCGGGTGATAGATTCTGATCGATGATTGCTGCCTGCTCCGTGTCTCTCAGCTCCTCCACCACTGATCCTCACTTTGGGATTTATGAAGCCCGGGGGCTGATTCACAGCCAAATTATGTGGGCGGAGCACAGCTGGACTGTACTCCTATCCATCTTCCCCACTCAACTCAGACCCAGAAAAAAAAAAAAAAAAAAAAAGAGAGAGAGAGGAAACTTTTCATCTTTCCAGCACTGTAAATGCTGGGTTCAGTCAGGAACACAAATCACCTGAGGAGACAGAGTGGAAGTGTTTGAACCGGCTGCCGGGCTTCACACTGCCATCAGGGCAGTGGACAAGATGTTCTCCCAGCGTGCAACTTCAGTCATACGAGACTCTTAGCAAGACGAGCACGCAGAAAGGACGGCTGAGACAAGGAGATGGCGTCATGCCGATTGTTTTTCGTTTTCAGTACTGTACTGTCTTTCCATGAAAAATGTTGTCGCTGTGGTTTTTGTAATCGATCGGCCTCAGTGGTGGCAGCAGCGTTAGCGTCGCTGTTTAAGGCAGGGCCCAAAAAGACCTCAATTTACTGTCCTCCAGTGCTCAAAGGGGAAAAAGATACATGACTCACTGTGTGGTTATCTGCACTAACAATGTGTCCAAGAAGTTTTTTTCCAATGAGGAAAAATGTGCTAAAATGTTACCCCTTAACATCTGAAACTATGTCCATGCTAACCATAGCTTGCTGCAAGTTGTTTTAGTGCTTGTCATAAATGTATTTGTCATAAGGACGGTTGCAGAGAAGACACTGTTCAGTGACCAGGAGTCCTCAAATTGCAAGGTAATGAATAATCCTCTGGAATAGAGGATGACTTCATACCTTGCCCTTTGCTAGCCTCCTTGCTTCTCTACAGCGCCACCCTGTTGTCCAAAGATGATCAACCTGACTTGAAAAAACTAATAAGGTGACTGCAAGCATGCTGAGCTCCAGGCTTCAGGAGGGTGGTACAGGGAGAGAGAGAAACAATGGGTTATGTCAGTGTGACACACCAGCTCAGAGGTGACTTACTGCCTCCAAAAGGACTAAAACATGAAGTCGCTAAGGTCAGGAAAAATCATCAATGTTACGCAGGCAAGGGAAGCAAAGGACTCATTTGAATCCCTACAGGACAAAAGGAAGAGAAACTTTTCTGATGCACAAACATTGATATGTTAATCTGATGCATAAATCAGCCAGCTGAAGCACTCTAACATTTTCATAATAAGTACTTTGATTATTGTGCAAAGTGCTTTGAATTAGGAAAATACTCTGTTTTTTTTGGGTTGAGCACATTTGTCGGTCGTTTGCTGTATTTAGTGCTCCTGCAGCTGGATGGTGCAGTCTGTGTGAGTGTGTGTGCCATTGATGAAAGCGAAAGAATGAGAGGACGAGAGAGAGAGAGAGAGAGAGAGAGAGAGAGAGAGAGAGAGAGAGAGAGAGAGAGAGAGAGAGAGAGACTGCAGTGGCCTGCGTGGGCCTCACTGTTCAAACATCTCAAAGTTTGCCGACGCATCGTCTGCCTGCCAGGCCTGAGACAGCTCCGGCTCCAGGACTTCACACACCTACATGCCACATTCTCAAACTGCTTGACACTCATTCTGCAAACCCACATGCTCCAGAGCGCACACACACACACACACACACACACACACACATGTGCGCACACACACACAATAACAAAAATGTATAGAATATACATGTATCTCTATTAAGCACGCACACATCAATCAGGGATTTCCCCGTGCATTTAGGCGTGTCTCTGTCGCCTGACCATCACTTTGTAGCCGGCATATATCATACCTCCTTGACCATGAGTGTAACACGTGGGACCTTTAGCAATCAGTGCTAAATTTCTTCTTGGAGGAGGACACCACACATGTAAATGTGGCATACAAACATGGAGCTTCTTTATCCTTCTCACAGTAAATACCGATAGCTTTGCATTAAGAATTGTTTGAAAAACTGGATAAAAAATACTTGAGAATGCAACTCAGAGACAGAATCAGCTGAGGTGATACCAAGCTGCTTCCACATGTCACTCATCGCCGTGCAACCATGCCCTAAAGATTGCATTCCTCCATAGAAGCTTCATTAGAACTTAAGCCCTTGCGCAGTTGCCTTGACTGGGAAACTAAGCTCCAGGATGGAGATGGAAAACTTTTTTTCTGGTACAAGGCTTCAACCCGTTTTAATTCTGCTGTTAAGCTCGGTTCATTAGCATGCTCAGATGTGATTGAGTTTTGTAGCGAGGCTTCCCTGGCTTAACTTTGATGGTGTGACGACACAAATACAAAAGTTATGCCAAAAAACATTGCTCCTCTTTAAAGAACCTGATGCTTCATGTAGATTCAATGACGTACATTTCTGCAGGAAATAAGGACTTGTAATTGGTCCTTAAACTCTTGCATTTGAATCATGTTAAGACAGTTTGAACAGGAGGGACAATTACAGCATCTAATAACTCTTGTATTGTATGCATGGACCTGGAGCCAACCCTCTCCTGTCTACTCAACAACGTGTCACTCCTGCTTTGTTTGGTCACTTGAAGGATAAAGCAGCGCTGCCTGCAAAGAAAGCACGCTCAGTATTTGAGTCTGTTTGAAGCCACAGGTCGGCCTCATTCACAGAGGGTTGTTTGTTTAGAAGAAAGCCAGAACACTATAATAGGTTTGGGATGTTTAGGGCCCACGCTGTGACGACCTTCTCCTCAGACAACCGTCATTGACGTCACCGGAGAGCTGACGGAAGCAAGGAGAGACATTCAGCGGCAAAATCAACAACAAGAAGCATCGGCGGGGGCAGCAGTGACCGCGACCAGAGCCGGAGGTGAAGCGGATGTTTTTGGGGTTTTTTGGCCCTCGATCACTCAGATACCAAACATAGCGGACTCAGGTGCACACAGTGGCCGATGCATTGACCCGGACAGGAGACTTTCAGGTCCGACACACGCAACGCAGTCTTATTTCCCAGTTCAAATCTTGGTTATTGGCCCACATCCTCAAAATCTGAACAAAGGAACCCCTGTACCCATCAGAGAAAAGTCACAGCTTTGGCCAGTCAAGTAAGCAATAACAAATAGGCAATATCCAGTTAGACCCTAAAAATACAGCAGACAACTTGGCTAAAACCAAAGTCCAGTTAGATTTTCATCTCACATTTCAAGTGTTCTAGATGAGCAGCAATAAATAACATGTGGTGAATGTTTAACCGTCTCAGTTTGATTACATTAAGGCAACAAAAACTAATTGCTTGTTCAGGAAAACGGTTTGATTTTAGCTTTGGTTTTTCAAGGTTATTCTGCAACTCACACTAAAATAACTGTATAATTCCTTATTATACCAGCTGAACACTGGTTCACTGTGTCTCCGGGTAAACGATGGCATACTGATTGGCTGGCATTAGCAATGCTAGCACCTCAATGTTTCCGTCCTGATGCAGCTTGACGTCCACGTGTCTGAGGTGAGTGTGGCCACGCATCGCTCCAGTCGATTGGTTTAAAAATAGCTAAACCCGACACAGACCACATACAACTTTGACTTAATTTTCCTCGATCAAAATAGTGACATATTGTCGGCGCTACCAGATCTTGTCAGTCCATGTGCATGTCTCAATCACGGCTGTAGAGCAAGACGAGAAGGCGGCATTAAAGGGAGCTACAGCGCCGACTGGAGGTGAGTGGCTGCTTTACAGTTTAGACACAACATGTAACGGACATTGTGGGTCTAAAAATAGTCAAAATGAGTTAGACTTACTCCTGTTTCCTTTATAAAATATTTCTCTCCCCAGATAGCCAACACAAACAAATGTTCACTCGTCCTTAGTGTGTTACAGCTCAACAAACAAACGAGCTAGAGGACAGACGTTTACCTCGTCATATTGTGAAGCTGTTGCATTTGAAAAAAAAGAGTAAGAACGAGCTAGGTGACGCTCCCACACCGCGATGCATTCACTGACCTTTGCAGGTTTTGCCGTCGGGCTGCAGGGTGAATCCCACGGGGCAGCTGCAGCGCACCCCTGTGGCCGTGTCCTTACACGTCCTGTCGCAGCCACCGTTGTTCACGGCGCACGTCTCTGCACGCGGCGGGGACAGGGATGGAAAAAAGATAAAGAGAAGAAGAAGAAGGGGGTGTGTTAACATGTGGCCCCTGCTTCTGAAAAGAAATACAGAGACAATGACTTTGATGTGGTGGAAACAAAGCTTCATGCAGGACAAGAATACACAATCCAACAACAACACAGTAACTTAAAGTGTATCCTTGTGTTTGCTCATGTAGCTTTGTCAACACACAGATGAAGAAATTACATCAGAACATCATGTTTTCAAGAGGGTAGACATTTTTTTTTTTTTTAAATATAGAAGTGATAAATACATTTGTCATATTCATCAGTAGTCATTTAAAGAAGACAGAACAACATGACACTGTGCTGATGGAGGAGGGTGAGGAACTCTTTGGCCCAAAGGTCGCTCCCGTTTCTACAAATGTGACAAGAAATCAGTTAACACAAATAGAAGAAGGTAGGGTTAAGGTAAGTCGATAGAAAAATAAAGTTAGTGCAAAGTTGAGTGCAGTAAGTCTCGAGCACACCGTGAAACCGGCGTGTATATTTTCCTCCAGAAAAATGTTCTTGTACGCGGCGCAGATAAAGTTTGCTCGGACTTGTGAATATTGCCTGAGCTGATCCCAAAGCAAACACGAGCTCATGGTAACTCTAGCTCACCTGCCTGGCCGCTGTTGCTTTAGCTAAGCTCAGCACACACTTTCCCGACGGGCCCTCAAGAAGTGCTGAGGAGGCTGAAATTTGACGTTAACTTGTGTTTGTTGAAGGGATTCAATGAAACGACACCTAATAAGGCAGTTTCACTTAGTGACTGTTCTGCTTTTCGAGGGTTTGACTTCAGTCGTTTCAGAGAAAGTCCGACATGCTGCTGAGAAATGTTGTTACACTTCTGTTTTCTAACTCCTATCTCCTTTAGGAACCAAACTGAGTAAAACGTTGCGACATCAAAGAAGTGCTGCTCAGCTCCGTGAAAGTTGACATTTGGAATTCAAAGGACCTTCGCTGGACGACAGCAACATCTCAATCGAGGATATTCCCCTCCTTCTTGGCAGCTTTTCCCCGTTTAATTAAAATGCCAGGAGATTGTGCGTTTGAGAGAAGTAAAAGAAGGGAAGCAGGAAAAGCCCTTTCAGGCTGGCAAACACATCCAGATCCAGAGGTCAGGGCATTAGCATAATGCCCTTTCAGAATGCACAGTCACAAACACATCTGAGCCAAAATGGCTGCTGCTTTCTATCAGGAAACAGCACGGTGTTTGTAGATTTGTTTGTGTTTCTTCATGCAGCTCCAAACAACATCAATCTCATGGCGTTTTCCTTCTTTTGAATCTGTTTTCAAACCGCCGCTTGTTTATCCATCAAAGCTCTGTGGTCGTCACTTTGCATTTTGTCATGATTTATTTCTCTCTGTTGAGGAGATCTGCGGCCAGATAACAAGTTTTCAAGTTTTGAAGAGTTTTTTTTTTTTAGAGTGAGGACGAGGGAGGTTTTTGTTTTTTTGTCGAAAAACAGCCAAGAGAAAGGAAGGCTGGAAGGAGAGGCTCTCCATCATCCAGGCAGCCTGTCTGATTGGCCCTGTGGGGTATAACAGGAGACCCCGTCTACTCTCTGGGTCCGTGTGAAAATGTGTATTCTTCATAACTTGTGATTGAGGCCCATGGGCCTGCACAGGTGTACACAGATCCACACGTATGTGAGCAGAGGTGACGTGGGTGGAGGTGGTGTTTATGGGTCAGAGTGATTTATACTGAGTACAGTGGGCCCTATCATTAACTGAGGGTGAGCACAGTCCTGCTCAGGCCCCTCTCGCTCTTAACCACGCCCAGCCCAGCCCGAGGGCCAGACTGAGCACGGCAACACAGATGCACCGCCGCCGAGCCTGATTGATATGCTGGACAAGCCTCTGGTACCCCCCCCCCCCCTCCCCCCCCTCCCCCTCAGCCCCCCTCCCCCTCAGCCCCCTCTCCAAGCCTTTTACACCCTCAATCTAACCCTGCATATTTCTGTCTCAGCCTGCTCTGTGTGTGTGTGTGTGTGTCAGTAAGTTTCTGTCAGGGCATATTTCTGTATGTAGTTTTCCTCCTATGCGGACAGGACACCACTCTGTGAATGCTAATCACAGAGTGGTGTCCTTCTTGGTTTAATGCTGGATGATTCTTGGACCATTTTACTTGAGATTATGCACACACACACACAAAAAGAAACCCTGATCATATGACCTTGTGTCTAATATTAGAGGGACTTGTCTACCACTGTCTGCTCTGCTATCGTGAGGTACAGATTAAGAAAGTCACAAAACCAAAGAAAAAAAGAATAAAGAGGAGCAGTAGATCAAATCGGTGGGTAAACTTGAACTGGTTTGGTCCATGAAGATCAGACACAAACTGTGGCTGTGTCTGAAATCACACACCATTCACTATATTTGGCATTTTGTAGTGTTGTCTGAATCGTTAGTGAGCATTATCAAACTCTATATAGTGGACTCATTGTATCCCGCAATGCATAGTGAAAAGTAGTGTACAACCTATGGTCACTATTAAAGCAATATACCATCATGCATTACGCTGCAGAGTTTTGAAAAGTGTTGTTTGACTGCTCTGAGACGGACGAGAGGAGCGCTACCAGCGTGAACACAAATTGGTAGAGAGGTTCATATTTGGGGTGGAGACAGGAAACGTCGGGAGGAGAGAGTGGG
Organism: Labrus mixtus; assembly: GCF_963584025.1. Classification (NCBI taxonomy): domain Eukaryota; kingdom Metazoa; phylum Chordata; class Actinopteri; order Labriformes; family Labridae; genus Labrus; species Labrus mixtus. Next base: position 7,756,004 of record NC_083633.1, on the reverse strand, counting down.
AAACGACATGCAGCACAGGGCCGAGGTCGGACCCCAATCAATGGCTGCTACAGCGTGGACTATAGCCTCTGTACATGCAGCTCGCGACACAACCGCTAGGCTATCCGGCCCCATACTTGGGGCATTTTTTACTGACAACTAGAAACTCCTTTTTGATAAAAAGTAAAAGTTTTTAAATGCAGTAAAACAGGACCTGTGGACGTGCATTAATTGAGCGATGTCAGTGTGGCGCTGCTACACAGGGAGTGCGCCAGAGCTGTTAAGGGTTCGGTGCCTTGCTCAAGGGCACCTCGACCGTACTGGGGAAGTGACCTCCAGCTACCAGACACATCGGTTTCCAACCCAAGTCCCTACAGACTGAGCTACTGCCGCCCAAACACATTTAATGCGTTTTGTAAAAGTACCATCATAATAATATTACTAATCACTGAAATGACCTCCGTTATTTATTGGATCTCAAGCCAGCATTGATGAACCTTTTAGTTGTGCGACAACGAGGAGGACACTGTCAGCAGCAGGGGAGAGTATCCACATGATTTTTGATTGTGCCAACGTGTGCACTGTATTGTCCACTACAGAGAACTCCCTGTAAGGGTAGAGAGAAGGGACAAAGTGTGTGATTTCAAACACAAGCTGTGCCTGTGGAAGATACATGCACTTTTTATTGGTACATGTCCCCGAAAAGATATCATTGCCTGCATTGCAGCTTTGTTTGTTTGTGATTGGGAACAAATTCATCAAAATGATGCCTTTTATTTTATGCAATTTAAATCAAAGGGAGGCTTCAACTTTCCTCTTGCAGCCCGTAACGAGCGATGTGTAGGACTTACAATGTGTCAGCAAGAAGCCGAGGAATGAGAGGGAAGACGGTAAGTATATACATGTCCATCACACTCCTTGCATGGAAACGCTGACCTCGGCAAACCCCACTTTTCCATGAGAGGAGGACACATGTTCTATTGATTAAAAGCTGGGGAGCATGAGAGAAAACCATGTCACTGTTTATACTAAAGCATCATTCCAAGTCACAGCAAATGCTCCACTACTGTAAAAAGGTGAGAGGGGGCACGATCAGCTTTCAGCACTCAACGGGTTCCCTGTTTTTGCTCTGTGATGGCCACATAACTCGGCTGTCAGTCAGCGTGACTCTGGTCTGCAATCAAGCCACACAGATACACCAATACTTCACACACATGTCGGCAGCTCCACCAGTATGAGGTGATGGTTTATTTGAAATCCAGAGTTTGGCACTTTTGCCCACACGTGTCCAGTATCAGGCTCCTTTATTTAGCTATCCTTTCATATCAGCTTCATCAAACGTCTGGGTATTACTTTTCATCACTTTGCCCGACGCTCCCTCCTCTCCTCCGCCCTCCCCGTTTTCATTTCCGTCTCACTCCCTTTCTTTCCCCCGGCCCATCGTTGTCTCAGCAGCACCTTTTTTATTAGTGCAAGTTCCATTTGTCTCGATCAGCATTGTTGTCTGCACCGTGTGACGGCAGAGACTGGAGCACCGTGTGTCAGAGGAGGCAGACAAACTGATAGTGGTGTCAAATCTAACATACTGATGCTGTTCGGGGCTGTGCCAATGTAACGCCAGGTTGGCCTCAGTGCTCTCTGCAGTCACATGCATACACACGTGTGTTCAAGCGCAAAAGGCATGATGGAGTAACCAAAGAGGAAACATTTAATTAGAACCGACATACCACCAGAAACAGAGCTGTAAGTGTGGTCGGTATTGGGTTGGTATCTTAACGCAAAAGGAAAGGAGTGTTTATCCATGTCAATGGATTTCAAATTTAACATTTTTGTGGAACTGAAAAAGTACAATTTACGACCACTGATACATTTACTTTTAACTGTAAGTAAGCGCTTAATTGTACAAAATGTTTTTTTATTCTACATTAGGGGCAGCTGTGGGTCAGTGGTGGAGTTGGCCGTCACTCGGTCGACATGTCAAAGTGTCCTTGGGAAAGACACTAAACCCCAAGTTGCCCTCAGTGATATTAACATGCATATGCACTTTAACAAAATTTGCATTGCAAATGTGCCTCTGATTTAAAAGCTACAAAACCAAAGTCAGCAAGCTACTATTTTGTAGTGCCTTGCCCAAGGATACTTTTATTCTATGTGCTGAGCGATAATGTGTAGTGTCTATTTTCTTCCATTCCACTTATTTGGAGATGTATTATGGTGACAGGATGCTAAACAAGCTAGCCCAGATGCCCCTCTCTCGGATTCTGAGGCTTTCCATGGTCAGATCGGATATTGTAACCCTACAGCAAGTTCTGGATAAACCCTGGCGTCGACTCCTAGTTAGATCTGCCCTGAAAACCTCTAAAGGGAGGCACCCAGGACAAGTCCTAATCCAATGCCCAAACCACCCAAACTGGCTTCTATCAGTGAGAAGCAGCAGTTATTCTACTCTGAGCTTCCTCTAGATGTCTTAGCCCTGTACTCTTTCTCAAAGACTCATCTAAGCTGCAGAGGAACTTAATTTCAGTCTGTCATATCCGTGATGTCATTGGTTTTACCCAAAGCTCATCTCGGGGGGTGAGAGCATGAACATAGATCAACTGGTTAAACGAAAGCTTTTGTCTTCTGGGTCACCTCCAGTTTCACTATGCCACCTGCATTACTGCAAAGGCTGTAAGCTGCATCAATCTTTCTATTGATTTCAAAATCCATTTTACCCTCACTCATGAGACACACATATACTTGAACTTCTTTGCTTGAGACAGGGGAAGGCTCGATATCAATTCAACCTGCTTACATGAGTGAATGACTTGATGTTGAAAATGGTATTGTTCTTTCTGTTTGTGTTTATTGATGAAGCAGAGCGGGATTTTCTGGCACAACTTCACCAACTACAAAGGTGCATGAAGAGTGAAAGACTTGAAGAGGCCCCCGAAACACATTTAGTATGGAGATCAACTTTATTAACAAAATTGTCCGATACCTCTTGGCTTGTGGCCTTCATCAGAGAGAATGCAGAAACGCGATGGTCTAATTTGTTAATCTTTATGCTACACGTGTTGCTTGGGCTTTTTGACCTGTGCATTATTGATACGAATTACGTTTTGTGTATGATCGGTGTTCTTGTATGCCTACAGTGGTCATTCCCATTTTTGGACAAGATCGTAAAACAGAAACTTTTTTTATTTTTTATTAACCCAGTTTTGCAATACCAACAAATAAACCTGACGGACACCTCACTGAAGACATTCAGAAACCTGGAAGCAACACAGCCTTTTCAAAACTTAAATCAGGTTTGTAATGTGTTAAACATTGCTTAATGTTCAGGTCGGCCATGATCTCATTGTGCAAGGGTTAATTTGAAAGTAAACCTACATCTAGGGATTGTTCATTTTTCAGTAATTTGGAAGGTTTTTCCCATTCACATTGATGTGTAGAACTAGAGATGAAGCCAGTGTGGAGACAAAGTATTCAGTATAAGGAGAAGAGAGAAGGACAAAGAAGTACAGAAGGGAGCAGGAAGCGCCCATGAAACAAATTCTTTACTTTTCCTCCAGGCTCACTGGCCAGAACCTGCTGTGATAAAAGTTGTATAAAAGACTTCACTCTGTACAGCAAATAGGTTGGAAGAACACAGAATGAAATCTGGTTTGATGAATTAAGACATCAGGAAAACGAGAATATGCTGTGTGAGCAAGAAGTGACAGGGTAAGGGTCATTGGTCAACCAAATCCCAATCTTCCTTCTTGTTTGTAAGTACAAGTTCATCACGCGCAGTTTCCACAGGATCCTTGTCTGCTGAGTGCCGTACGGAGCCAATCGCTGCCTCCATAGTTAATGCTCATGTTTCCAAAGCACACACCATGACCCATCTCAAGGTCTCATAAAACACAATATACAGACTCTGGATTGTATATCCCATCATTTTATCAACATTATGTTGTTGGTCTCTTTATTCCCATGTCATCTTGTAGGGCTCCTGTGATCTTATGGACCTGTGAGTACAGCTGTAAATGACTACGCTCCGCTGGGCTTACACATCAAAAACAGACCTAGTGGGGTAGGGCGTGCTGTCGGACGGAGCAAAACTATGGTGGAGACGGAACGCTGCGCACACGGATCCTGTGGAAACTTCCAGTTACACTTGAACTGTTCTTATTGATCCATCCATGCTTAAGATGTTAAATCCAAAATTTTAAACGGATAGGATAAGATTTGATCAGTAGTGCTGTGGACTGTTTTGTACATCCTAAACCTGATAATGACCTAAATGAGATTTGAGGTTAAAACAAGAAACTTCTTTTGGGGTGGGGCTCACATCCATTTGGTCATAACGTCTTCAAGTCTGCTGACTTTACCTCGATCAAACGGGAAAACCTCACAGATGATTCTCTAAGGTCCAGATCAGTCTGCAGAAGTTGTAAATTCCAAACCAATTTTGAAATTGGGTTGCATCATGCGCATGAAGAGAGGAACTTCCAATTCCAATATGGCAACTTTTTATGTTTATTCTAATCTAGTGCATGCAAAATGTATTTGGGGATGAAGTCATCTCTATTCAAAAAGATATAAATCCCAATAAGTCTGCAACCAGTCCGAATAGTAAAACTGGATCTGTAAACCCCTTTTAATCTGCCAAGAATTGGAGCATACAGAAATCCTAGACCCATTTTCCTGTCTGATTATCATGCAGGTTAAATTACGGATAAAACTCTTGGAGTCGGAGCCCAACCTCAGCGGAGAGGAGAGGAAAGTCTTCAAAAGCATTCCTGCACTAAATATTGTGAAGTTTGATTTGAGTCTTGCCCTCATTGTCGCTTCTAATGATTATTGGATGAAGAATGTTCTGCCAAAAGCAGTTTGACTTTTATTAAACGGTTCTGTAAATGTGGGTACTGAACGTCGTCACAACATTTTCAGGGGTTTTGCTTTGCCTGTAAAGTACTCCGTCTTTGTAACATGAGTATTCAAAAAGGGGGAAATGGAAGATAAAACATTTGGAGTGGAAGGTGCAACTGGGAAAGTGAATGTTAGTACTTGAGAAAACCTCAGAGCTGTCTGTAAACTTGGTAGGTAGGGTTAAGGAGGAAGGGTTCAAAGAGAAACAGCAAACTCTTTTTCTCCATCAAGTTAGATACTGTTGCAACAAAACTGTGACTGTGGGAGTGGACACAGTGGGCATCAAAGGTTTACAATAAAGAAATCAACAAAATAAAACAGAGAGAGGAAGACGAGAAGGAACGGAGAGAAGTGGAGTCGGGGATACAAGCACAAGCGCCATGGCAACACATAGAAAGAGGAAGAAAAGAGTTACCCATAAGTAGCCGCCGTTTCACCCGCTTGTCCACATCAGCTACTGACGTGGCATTGAACTCAGAGCTCTCAATTGCAGCCTCATCTTTCTCTAAAACACAAGTGACAAGGGGACAAACAGTGAGCAGCAGGTTAATGAGAAGCCCAAATGACCAGACCTTCAGCCCCTCTTGGCGTTTGAGCAAAAAAAAAAAAAACCAAAGCCAAGAAGCAAGAAGCGATGAAGAAGCGCCAAAATCCCTGTTAGAGTGTTAATCCCCAAACAAATGATAAATCCCTCAGAGCAAACAAAAGAACAAAACAAAGTAAATGAAAATGATCAAGTCAGTGTGTAGCTTACAAAATGAAGCGGTAGGTAGGTAGGTAGGTAGGTAGGTAGGTAGGTAGGTAGGAAGGGAGGGGAGATGGTAAAGGTTTAGGGCTTATTTATGAAAAAATAAGGGTAGAGGTTTGGGGTTTTGGGGGATGGGAGGGATTGGGGTAACGTAAAGGAACATTTTCTTTCTGATGTAGACATTGCTGTTGTTGCCGATGAGTTTCTGTCTTCCATATCAAACAGCCACGCTGTGTCAGCAATGATTCCCTTGCGCAAGGATGGAGCAGGAAGACGAGACAGAGAGTATAGGAAAGGATGTCCAACATTTCCAAGACAAAATGCCTTGAATGTGGGCACAGAGACTGAGCAAAAGGAAAGAGAGTGTGACAATGACAGAAAGAAGAAGAAGAAGAAGAAGAAGAAGAAGAAGAAGAAGAAGAAGTAGAAGAAGAAGAAAAAGAAGGGTGCTACAGGAGAGACCAAGAGGTCTGATAGCAGAGTAAGGTACTCCAAGAATTGAGCAATGACAAGATGATGGAGAGGGAATGATGGACAGAGTGGGGGAAAGAGAGAGCAAGGAAGAGAAAAAAAAAGACTGAATCAGTCCCATCATGGCCCACAATGGGAGAGAAATATGAGGGAAGAAGGGGTGCACTCACTGAGAAATGGGGTTTTAAAGAGAGGGGATGCATGCAGAGAACTAAAAAAGCAGGAGGAGGCAGTCTGGGGCAGCGCTGGTTGCCTGTTTGTCTATGGAACACATTACAACTGGCTTTAACAGTCAACACTGGAAAAACCATGTTCCCAAAGCTGGGCAGTCGAGTCGGGAGGGGGGAGGGGGGAGGGGGGGGGGGCTGTGGAAGGTGATTTGGGAGAGGGAGGAAGGTGGCGGTGGCTGTTAAGATGGCATGCATGCGGTGCTGGGGACGGTGGGTTTGATGATGGGGCTTGGAAAGGGAGTCTGCCTTTCATTGGGCCTGAGTCATTAGGGCCTGAATGAGCATCTCTTTGTGAATGGATGCCTTTAGCCGCAATAGGAGCGGGCTTTGATGTACAAACACAGTCCTAAGGGTGGTGGGGGGAGTTGGATATTGGGGTAATTAATGTCCCTTCCATTCCCCGGCCCACTACCGTTTTTCTCTCTCTCCTCTCAGGCGCTTGATGGACAAAGTGAAGTACTCTCTGAAGTACACTCGGGGATGAATGGAGGCTTTCTGGTGCTCAGCTAACGGGTGAAATGTGGTTGTGTGAATGTGTGATTGTTGAATGCTTGTGCATACCAGTGTTCATGCTTTTGAGCAACGACTTGCTTGAGTGTGTGAAAAAATCTGTCAGAGAGGAGGATAAAAATGCGAGTGCAAGACAGGTTGAGAAGGGGTGGCAAGAGAGGCGTACCCTGGGCCCACTGGCTCCTTTAAAGTCTGTGGGACTAAGTGGTGGTGGGAGGCCCGCTGAGAGGGGAGCGTTTTAGAGAGCCGGACCTACACAGGACGAGGAGGGAGGGAGGGAGGGAGGAAGGTAAGGAGGGAGGGAGGGAGGGTGGGGAGTAAAACCACTTTACTACAACTACAGCTAGAAGGGAAATGTTAAAAATCAAATCACTGGTGAACAGGGTCCCTTAAAAAAACAGCAACAACAAAAATGTACTTCAATTCAAAACGGGGAAATAAAAGAAAAGTAGTAAGAAAACAGAATTAAAAAGAGAAACCGTTAAAATGCAGTGCAGGTTTTTTTTTTTCCATGCAGCTGAACGAGCAGACAAGCAGACACATGGACGGAAGGGTTAGCAAAAGAGGTAGTGGAAGACAAATGGGCAATGTGGCAACTATGAGTGGACACATGCAGGTTATACGAGTAAAGAAGAGTGAGTGGTGCAAGTCCCTGCCTTTTTAATTGAGGTGTATGGAGCGAGAGAGGGGGCTGATGGATGGGGATGAGTCATGGAGGTCATTTTGCTGTTGGATTGTGGGTTTTGGAAGTTGATGAGCCAGTTGGTTTTTTTTTTTGCTTTGAGGAGGTGGAGAATGAGGATGTAGCGAGAGAGCTTGAGGAGCAGGTAAGGTTTGCTTTCTTGGGAGCTTAACCTAAGATCAGGCTGCAATTGAGATGTCCAAGTCTAACACCCTCTGACCCCACCCAGAGTTCCTCTTGTGCACTGAGGCCTTTAGAATCCATCCGATTCGGCTATAACATGTATGCTCAGACAAGACAGGCAATCAGGTACTATCACCAGAAAGCAGGAGGAGGAGGAGGAGGAGGGAGGAGGAGGAGCAGAGGGAGAGCGCTACATAGAAAGAGTAGAAGGGAAGGTGGGGTGGGGTTTAAAGGTAGGCCCATAGAGCAGTTGGGACACTCAGATCACAGACACAGAGGTCCTTCTCTCGTCAAAGTATGAAGAGAGACAGAGACAGAGAGAGAAAAGAAACGAGACATTTGGAAGGTATGGAGAGGAGGGTTCCTGATCGCCATCAGTTTGGCTTCCTCTTTGAAGCGTTTGTCTTCATGGTGTTTCTTCAAAAGCAGCTGGAAAGAAAATGGGGTTAGGAGCAGTCAAAACATGGAGCTGCGGAGAAGCAGCTCAGCAGTCTGTCCAAACAGTGAAGGTAAAAGACATAGAGAGATACACAAACAGAGATGGAGAGGTGTTTCCAGTGTTTAAACACAGCAGGGAGGACAGCATATCAAAAAGACATCACAGTCCATGAGGGTGACCCCAACAGCCAAAAACTTCACTTCTAGATGTGCATGTGGTTGTAATCTGCTCTGCTTACATGTAACTACGTGTTAAATCACACTCCTAGTTGTTGTCCCTGGTTTTAACCACATGGAAAAGTTGACTTTGTTTTATTTGCTTCATTAAGGTTTACACCGCCTATTACAAATGAACCAGAACTTGTAAACAGAAGTCACATGGACTCCCAAGTAGCTCACTAATGGGACAGAGTTTTGGTAAACGTTCTTCCTGCCAATTTAGAGAATGTGGCAAGATTGTCGCCCTTAGAGACTATAATCCTCAAAGTCCTGGATTCTAGTGATCTTTTTGCGATTGCTCTTTTTGTCATCTTCATTTTTAAGGATTTTTTCCACCATCTGAAATCAGATCCAAATCTATCCAGCTAGGCCAAACTCTGCTGAATCAGAGCTTTTGAATTTAAACTAATATGTTTTAAGAAAGTAAAGTTAGAATAAAATACAGGGTCCAACATTAAAGTGAGTGCCTCTGGCCCAGACTGGGCCTCTGGTTTGAGGATCTACTGGACCCAAAAAACTATATCTACTGACCCTGAAATAAATCTAACACAGAATTTGACATGCTACACTCTGAACTAGGCCAGCATCAAAATCTAAATACTAAGACAATATTCTTTTAGTGTTCCTTTTCAGACAAAGAGAAAACTACAACCAGACTGTTCCAACACTGCCCAAATACTTGATTTGAGCATAAGCCCCGCCTCTGACAAGGCAAAAAGCCAATCATAGTTTAGGATTTAGGGGTGGCACCTGGGGTGGCCAATCAGATTTCAAGCAGGGCCTGCCTATTCTAACTGTCTTGTTATTTCTTGTAAATCGATTCAAATTTTAACATAGAATCCATCGCACAATGTCATACCTTTTTATGTGCAGGATATCCTGTCACCTATTTGTCACCAAAGTTTACAAATTGTGTTTAAATGCCCAAATGTCTACAGAGCACAGGCAATAAAATAAAATTTAAAGTCAACCTTTAACTTAAGTTCCTCCTGCGATTACACCTTTATCAGTAATTTGAAGACACAAATTATAAATGTGTGTTTGCAAATGACCAATACCTGATATAACAGGCCCTTGAGGCTCATTTTCTCAAAGTTACCATTGAGACTGGAATAATCCTGAAGCCATAGACTGTCAACAAGAGTGAGGAAATGCTGATGTTAATTGCTTTCAGTTTGTTTACATTAAAATCAGCAGTGAGACAGTAGAGAAAAACAGAGTTATGGACAACTCCACTTACCTGGAACGCCTCATTCATCCTGGACTGATTAGAAAAATTGCATGGTAACAATAATATCGTCTACGTGTTGGTTTGCAAGGCCGCCTAAAATGCAAAGAAAAGAAGCAGCCATGGCAACCATTTGAGCATGGTTGCGTTCACATCTCCAGCAGGACCGTACTCGAGTACACATGAATCATGGCCAAGACCACGTCTTCAAGCAGGCTTGAGCCCGGTACCCAAGTACGGTACGTTTGTGTTCACACTGATCAAATGAACCGGACTTTGGGGTCAAGTGAACTTGGAGCCGGGCCCGTTTCCTTAGTGCGAAACCACACTAAAATTTGAGTCTCTCTGGGGGCCTTGATTGGTGAGACCAAATGGGTTGAACAAGGGTCCTTGAATGTCCTTACAGGGCCGATGAGGCCCAAATGCAGCCTGCTTAGGACCAATCCAGTACCCATGATGAGATCGTTTTCTCTCGTAGCCCGACTGTAGTCACCCCTCTAGCTCCACTTCTGGATGCTGTCAACTAAACATACTTTTTCTATGTGCAGTCAAAACTCTAAAATCCATCCTGTCTTCTTAGGAAGTTGATACATCCCAAGTTTCATATTTTATGTAAGTTACATAACCTGTGTTAATTACATCAGTGATGTAATGTACACAGGATGACATTTATCTGAACATAACGAGTTGTTTTGGGGCCTGAAATCAACCAGAGCATTGGCATGGGACCATTGAAGGGAGAACATGTTACCATGTTCAGTGATGTTCAGTGAAGTGAGACCATGCGATGGATGTGTTGGCTGGGAAATGACCAACATTTTTCGTCTTTACTTGACATCTTAAAAAAGCTCTACCAGTGCTGATGGTTCAAACATGACTTTCACCCATAAGACTAAGGGTTCAACTCCAGTGTGAATCTTAAAATCATTCTAGTTTTTTAATTTTTTAATTTATCCAGCACAATGATAGGTTTCTTTAAAGGTCACATATTCTCCTCCTCTTCAACCAGTTTAAATAAGACTCAGAGCTCCTCAGAACATGTCTGTGAAGTTTCTTGTTACTCTGATCCTGTATTTGATCATGTCTATAAACCCCTCTATTTCAGCCCTGCTCAGAACAGGCTGTTTCTGTGCCTGTACCTTTAAATATGTAAATGAGCTGTGTCTGACCACGCCCCCTCTCTGGAAGGACTTGGGTGGCTCTGGCTTTCTCGCTCCATGTCCTATTGTTTACAGACTCAGAGGGCAGAACAAACACCTAGCTGTGGGAGTGTCATCCACCTGGGGGAGGGGTTACTGCCCTTTGTGATGTCATGAAGGAAAATCTCCAAACGGCCTGTTTGAGTACACATTTTCTGAAAAGTGGAGCAGGCAAAAGATGGAGAGGATGGACTTTACTCATCATTGGGGGGTTTGTAGACAGACTAGGGACACATATTAGTGTCAGAAACACATGGTGAAGTGGATTTTGCATAATATGTGACTTCTAAGGAAACCATTCAGCACCTTAACCTAACCAAAAAAACTAATTTCTCTCTACAAATCGGTACGTGAAAACAGACACTGATAATTTGAGGAGCAAGAAGACGATGATTCTGCAAACTCACAGCTTCAAACTCACCAATCCCCTCGTACATAACACTAATGAACTACGTGCGAACAACAGAAACATCTTTGTCACTCACCGATGCAGGTCTTGCTGTCTGAGTGCAGGGCGTACTTCTGGTGGCAGCCACACACTGGCCCTGTGTCCGTGTCATCACACGTGTGCTGGCAACCGCCGTTTCCATAGTTACATGTCACTGGAGACAACACACACACACACACACAGTCAAGTCTTACTCCTGGATTGTTAACTGTGTTGAACAAAAGACTTGTGTAATTAAACCGTCCTTAATTTTTTTTGTCTGTGAAGAAGAGGTAGAGGGAGAAAGTAAAAAAAACACTAATGTGAGAAAGAGGTGATTAGAAGGAGGAGATTTCACACCGGGACCTTTTCTGGAGAACTCAAGAACCTCAGCACTTATCCATCAGATCTCACTTTACGTCCTTGGCTCCGAAACAGCCAACGGGACTCGTACTTTTTAAATGGGCCACAAAAACCTAACACGGAGTTTGCCATGATAAACACAAATGATCCATCCAGCAGTTGTACTTTCTCCTAATTTTTCTAATAGTCACAGTTCTGGAGGTGAAAAGGGAAAGCATGCGTGAACACATTTCAGGGAGCATAGTGCGGTTTTCCTAAACTCGACCACTTTTGATTTTCAAAGCGGAAAAAAAAGGAAAGGAAAGGAAAGGACGGTAGAAGCAACTTAAAGAGGATGAGGTGGAGAGAGGGAAAAAGGATGTCGGAAAAGAAGTAGGGATGAAATGGGAGGAGAGACATGTATGTGTGTGCTCGGAGGAGTTAATCGACATCACTAGCACTTCTTTCATCACCCGTTTACTGCCGTCCTGTGCCGCCATGCTCAACAGGCCGCCACAGCACTGCGTCCCCCGCCGCCAATGAAACACCAGCACGGTGGGGGGGACACATTAGAGCCTTTCAGGAGCTTTCACAATCTTTATACTCTTGCTGTCCAAGAGAAGAACAAGATGTGTTGCCAAACAAAGTGTAACTAAAAGCTTATTTTCCCCCCCTGTCGAAAACAGCGGCCTTAAATTCCATGGCTGCAGGCGCACTCTTCCGTGTAGGGTGAGAAACGGGGACGGAGTGAAGAGGAGAGGGGTTAAGAGACATGAATTCTCTCTACTGAATCCTTCAGCACCTTCAGCTTGGCCCGAGACGCTTAACTGATCTTGGTATTAAATGTCCACCCTCGTTTTTTCACCGCTGAAGGCCGCCTGGAACATGTCCATCATTGCTATTACAGATGTTTATTACAGGAAGAATTTAGAGCCTCCATCGCACCAGTACGTAACCTCAATAAACTCCAGACCATGAAACTAAGTGTTAATACCTCGCTGCCATGCGGGTTGTAAAGTAAAGTGGGGAGTCAATTGGCTAAAGATTAACAGATGACAGAAAGTGTTACGCAGGATTGCAAGACATCCAACGCCTGAGACGCTTATATAAAGGGACATTTCAGTAGTTTTAAACATGCACCAGGTTTACAGACATATTAAGGTCTGAGGGGATGAATAGATGTATTTCTTTTGCAGAACCCTTCAGACAGCAGCCGTGAAACAAGCTGTAACGGCTGCAGTGTAAGACCTATAGGCAATGAGCTTCATCAAAGTAAGCCCACTACAAGTGGTGTGAAACCGACCGGTGAAGGCAGCAGTAGATCAGAAAAAGTAATGCTCTGCGCGTTGTAAAATCATCGTTGTCAATGTGGTCTGGTTGGTTGGAGTACAGCAGGTTAAAGGCTGTTTCTGGTTAAACAAAGATCTAATTAACAGCCCCGTGTCGGCAGCCAGCTGATGCAAAGAGAAATCCCAAAATATATAAAAATAAAACCCAGGTTTAAAATAATCCTTCAATGTGAACAAGCCTGACACATTGATATGAGGCTAAGGTTAACCTAGCAGGACAGTCTCTTAACTTAAATCACAAATGTGCCTCAGAAGGCTTATCGATCTTTACAGATGACCACAGACCCAAATCAGAGAAGAAAAAATTCCCCCAAGAAAATACAGCGAGGAAACGTTAAGAGGAGCATGAGTGGTTAGGATGTTCAGGATGATGTTGGGATGCACCGAGGTCAGGTGAGATACTTACATGTACAGTCTTTCTGGTTTTTGTTGAGCTCAAACCCAGGACGGCACTCGCACGACACTCCACCTTTGCCAGGAGCCTCTCTGCAGATGTGGGCACAGCCGTGGTCCTTGTTCATGCAGTTCATCCCGTCTGTGGTGGGGGGACAGAGACAGAGGAATGGACTGTCACGACTTTAAAGGACTCTTGAAAACACACTCAGGGATGTTTCAGAGTTCATCTCAGGAGAAAAGAGTCTTGCCTGTTCAACTTGACCTGACAAAATCCTGTAGATTGGATACATTTCTGAGAGTTTTTGTGCCTTTCCAGTAGTTATATTTTCAAATGTTGATGTAGTGTTGTAATAGACAAAAGTTAGTCCCTACAGGGTTTGTTTTGTTTTGCATATTTGTTTCTTTTTGCAGAAGCTTGTTGGACTCTACAGAAATGCTCTGCAACACATTTGGCTTGTCCATGTTGCAGCCAAGACATGAGTAGTCATTAAACCTGCAGAATATTAAAACAAGGTAAATGGTAAGTAGCGCTTTTCTAGTCTCCTGACTTATACACCGCATGTCACACCTACACATTCACACCCTGGTGGTAGAGGCTGCTGAGTAAAGTGACCATCAGAACTAACAAATGGCATCCATACACATTCATTAACATGCCGCAGACGAAGCAGCGGGAGCTTTTCGGGGTTAAGTGTGTTGCCCAAGGACACATCAGACATGTAGCTGCAGGAGCTGGGGATCGAACCCTCAACGATATTTGTAATTACATTCTTCAATATTACAATATTTCATTCAAATCATAATGACAATATGAGATAGAAAAAGTACAAAATTGAAAAGTGCATATCAGCTTTAACACAGTTTTTTTGGTCTCTGCTGTTTTCATGTCTCACACAATCCCTGTGTTTGCAACACTTCCCTCCATAATCCAAAAGGCTGCACAACACTCAGTCAGCACCACTTCATCTGCCTGTAGCTGATAGCTAACTTTAGCTTCACCTGACTGCACCAACATGGTGTGAAAGTATGACCATCACACCGGGGCCTTCATCCAATCAGCACAAAGAACATACTGAGTAAGAAAAAAATTCCTTCTTTACATCAATATCTCATTTATTGTGATAAATTCATAGTTTTGTGATGCCTTTACAGCAAACGCCATATGTCACCATGACAATGAAACAGCGATTAGTTGCACAGCCATCCATGCCCCGAGGAAAAACATGACACAGGACCAGTCAGCAGAACTTTCAGGTGGAGCACCTGCTCAGACGAGCTGGTTTTACTGTGACTGGGCAGAGGAAGGAAAAGCACTTCATTTCTTTATTGTGTAATGTTTATGAGAGAAAATCACCAGCAATAGTTTTTGGGGAGTAAGTAAAAGATGTCTGTAAATAAGGTAGAAAAATAAGGTTAACCACTATTATTTACTAATAACCAAAAGCCAGTTTATGCCGCCACTTTTCACACACCAAAATATGGACACATTTCCTCCTCTTCAACAGTTTTTGATGACTCTGAGAAAAGCGTTTATTCTCGGGCTTCTTGTCTGCACTCACACTCCTCGTGACTCGACCTCCCGTCCCTCCATCCCTTCATTCCTTCACTCAGCCCGTTTGATGCGGTCTCCTATCCCGATGATTTACACAGCGCGCTGCTGAGGCAATAATATCTGAAATAGGCCAGTGTTTAAATCTTCATCAGCGGGAAGAGGAGCCGGGGGAGGAAGCAGGGAGGCGGAGGACGGAGGGCCAATGTTCTCCTGAGAGGCGAGTGGGGAGGGAGACGGCAGCCAAAGATATCACTGAACTCTGGGAAGCAGTGGAAAAGTACGTTTGGGAGTGTGTGGATGTCTGCTCATCACGGCACAATCAGATGTCTTCACTCAATAAAGACGGTTTCTTTTATAAAGTCTGATATAGAGTGTGTGTTAACAGCTGAGCTAAATGTGAGGCCAGACTGCTGAACACCGTTTGGCCTTCACTCAAGATTTATTTTGGAGTAACCACAGTCTTATAAACTGAGGTAGTTACGAAGTTAAGATACTTGACTTGAGCTTGTGTATTTCTTTTCTAGTCTTCTGACTACTTAAACCTCAGGTCACACCTACACAGTCACACACTGATGGCGGACGCTGCTGTGGAAAGTGAGCAGCGGGAGCGATTCAGGGTTAAGCGTCTTGCCCGAGGACACATCGCACATGTTGCTGCAGGAGCTGGGGATCGAACCCCCAAGCTTCCTGTTAACAGACGACCGACTCTACCAACTGAGCCACAGCCGCCCAAGAGAGAAGTTTTATAAAAACTACACATCTTCAGTCAGATTTTCAACCATAAACTGTTGCGAGAGAGAGAGAGAGAGAGAGAGAGAGAGAGAGAGAGAGAGAGAGAGAGAGAGAGAGAGAGAGAGAGAGAGCACTGTCTGTCTGCGCTGGAACCAAAACAAGGCCAACATACAGCATTTGTACATTTTAGACAGTGTGCTGGAGTTTTCTTACAATTTGGGGGAATTAACAACGAGAACGTACACAATATAGGTTGTCTATGACTTCTATTGTTGTTGCCATGGTTTCAAAACAGTTATCAATATGTTGAATTTGAGCTACATGTAGAATCAGGTATCGTGACAACCCTAAAATCATCTTGACCTCAATGGATAAACTCCATCCATCCATCCATTATCTTCTGCTTATCAGGGTCCGGGTCTCGGTGGCAGCAGGCCTAACAAGTCTCCCCAGACGTCCCTCTCCCCAGCAACGTTTTCCAGCTCCTCCTGGGGAATCCCGAGGCGTTCCCCAGGCCAGAGGGCATAAATAATCCATCCAAGAGCTCTGGGTCTAACCCTGGATCTCCTCCCAGTTGGACATGCCCGGAAGACCAGGAGGCATTCTGACCAGATGCCTGAACCCCCTCACCTGGCTCCTTTCGATGTGAAGGAGCAGCAGCTCTACTCCGAGCTCCTCACCCTGTCTCCCTACAGTAAACACATTTCAGCTGCTTGTATCCATGATCTCTTTTTCCGGTCACCACCCACAGCTCATGACCATGTAGGTGAGAGTTGGAACGTAGATCGACTGGTAAATCGAGAGCTTTGCCTTCAGGCTCAGCTCCCTCTTCACCACCATGGATAAACTCACTCAACAAAAAAACATTATTGCATCGTAGGTCTTCTTAATCCATCGATTGTAAATCTCCAAATTAGTTACATTAGTTATAAAATAAGAAACACAGTCAGATAGTAGACTTGATTAATAATTAGTATTTTTATTTCCCAGTACTTGAATTCATTTGGAGGCTCTAACTTCATCTAGATCTGGATCAAAACCCCCCCTCCCCCCCTCCATAAGTAAAGTCCCTTCATGGGGCCCACGAGCACTTCAAGTACCTCATTAAGGTGCCATTCCCCCCGGAGAGTCCCCTCCACAAACAAAACGTCCTTTCTCTAACTCTGCCAGTCTAACAGTGTGTGACAAAGAAAGGCCGAGCGTTTCATCAAAGTCCAAAATCAAAGGAGCCAAAAGAAACTGTTCATTTACACCGTTCACAAAAGATCAGACACAATCCTCAGCCCCGTTAAACTGACAATAAAATCTCTTTTTTGTATCGAAAGCACGCAGAGTACTGATGTACGCGGGCTATATTACAGATCCTAACGGTTAATATTCCTGCTGATGGACGAGATTTAGGAAAAAAGGAAATGTTTCTATCCTTACTAACGATCCAAAAGATGTATGACAACAACAGCATCCGGACTTTTCAAAATTTAAATAAACGCTCCTAAACTTTACCAGCACGTCTTACCCATCCGTTCCGTCAGTTCAGCTCCACGCCTTATTGTGAATAACTCTTATCCTTCATCAAATCAAAACTGATGAGTCATCAAAACATTCACCACCCGTACAGTGTGTGTCAATCGAGACATGAGCTAATCAGACCTATTTGTTTTTTTGAACCAGGCTGTAAACATGTTAATCTCTGCTGTAAAAACAGACTTTTTAGAATGGGTGTGTATGTGACTTCCTGTGCTTCTGCAGCTCAGCCTCTAGTGGACATTCGAGGAACTGCAGGATTTTGCACTTCACCTGTAAATGTGTGATGTCATAAGGTGGATATTAATTTGGACTCTGAGAGTTTGTTAAAGTGAAATGAGACATTCAAAGATGCAGCAGTGAAATTCTTTTACATCACTGAGACTACTGGGAGATGTTAATGCTGGCAGCTTTACTTGATATATTTAGTTTCTGTAGCGATGTATGATGCACATCTAAATTTGGGCCGTGTCAAACTCAAAGAACCGGCAGCACGAAGAAGCCAGGGGGTAAAAACAACAGTTTCCAGAGCATGCATCGAGCCTGTTTGAAAACTAAACTCATAAGAAAGCCGAGTATCTACAATCAATTTAAACCTGGAAAAGTCAAATAAACGCAGGAAGAGGGAGAACCACGGGCACATGAGGGGGGACTCGGAACAACCGAGCTTAAAACAACAAACTGAGCGCCGGCCGCAAACTGTGGCCTCTCAACGTGTCCGATGTGACGAGGCGGCGAGGAGCCTGCTGCTCACTGAGACTTTAAAAAAAAAAAACCCACACAGGTCCCAGGATACGTATAGAGCATGATCAGATGTCCGACCCACAGAGCATACCTGCCGATTCACAGACAGAGAGAGGCGGGCCCACAAAGACGCGGTCAGTTACCGATGAAGAACATGAGCGACAAGTGACAGGGCGCTGAAATTTCATGCAGGACATTTGAGAAATTCCTGCTAAATGACAACGCCAAGTTTCCTGATTTGAATACCTTATACCCTTACCAAAACACCTGAACCACGTGTTTGCACAAAGAGATGGTGTTTCCATGAGTACCAGTCAAATTATATGACGTAAAAGCACAACTTTCTCTACTTTCACGCCGAGTCTCCACACTTCTTCTGTGTCTTAGAGACCCAAAATGACCATTCCTGGTTCAGAGTGGATCAGGGATTTGTGTCAAAGACTGGACCATTTTTTGATCGGCCAAAAGATATAGTTTTTTTTCCAGTTTCCAAAAGCAACCACAGTGCATCCCTCACTATAAACACATAACGACCCCCGATAATTACAGCAAGCAGTCACATCAACCTGAGGTGCATTTTTATTAAGAACGTTTGAAAAATCTGATTGCAACGGTCTCTAATGTAAAAAGCCACTTCATCTTCCCCATCTTCCCAGAGTGAGCTGGTCCTGGCAAAGGACTGCGACAGGTAAGGTCTGTCTCGCCTGAAGAGGTCAAAAAGCTCCAGCAACACTTGTAGTATGTAGATCAAATTTTAAATTAAAACGACGTATCTCGGCTCGTGGCCTTCATCGGGGTCATGCTTTTAGCGAGTTTTCAAATCGCTTTTATTTTTTTCGACTCACTTTTATTTGTGTCCCCGCTTTTATACTGTGAGCTCACTCACAGTCACTGTAAATGAGTGAAACCTCCGTGTCTTTCGAGTTAAAATAAAGGTTTCGAATTGAATTGAATGTCAAGGTCTGTCTCGCCTGCCTTAGCGTTGGCAGCCACAAAGAATAATGGCACGGGCCGCAGACGCCTGGAAGCTGTAAATAAGGAAATATCCCAGCGTTGTGTTTGCGGTGACATCGTGACTGTTGGACCAGTAAAGCATTACTCGGGTATCAATATTCCTTTCCCTGCAGTGTGACTTTTTATTCTAATGACGGAGGAGTTAAAGATTTGAGCTACCTTACTATAGAGCATAAATTAAAGAGCGATTATTAGTCATAGAAGTCTAAATGTACATGGGATCATTTATTGCCGTAAACAGCTGTGTCATTACACTGTCTCGAGTACAACGTTCATGATCAGAGCTCATGAATCTTGGGAGTTTTCCGACATGTTGAAATATCTGCAAAAATATCCTTTTCTGAGTGAATTTTCTAAAAGAGCAGAAATCAGCAGAGATCTCAAATGAATCCAAACGATGAAGTTGTGTTTTGGGAATTCTTCGGATTGCGATAACGTGGTTTCTTTGTCACTTCTAACTGCATTTCTTGGGCCAGTATTAAGAGTGCAGAGTGAGTGTTCGCTGCTCGGAGTACAGCTCTGTTTAGATTGGAGAGGTCAGCAGGTTTACGACTACTGAAGCTCCTCACCGGAGCCCCATGCAGGTCCAGATAAAACAGTGAGACACGTCTTCATGGCCCAGCGAGCGCCCCCCAGCACACAGTCTGTGCTCCGTCTCTTTATTATCCTCTGTCTGTCTTTCTCTTTCACTTTCTCCATCCACCTCTCCACACATCTCTCCCTCGCTCTCTCAGGAGCGCCGACTCCAGACCGGGTCCAAGCATATCACAGCCGTGTTATTGCAAACCCGACTCTCACGGCGCTACACCCCAAAGCCCCGAAGTCTGGCTGGCAGAGTATAGGAGGAGGAATGAAGTGAAAGACAGAGACGGATGGAGAGAGAACAAGTGAAGAAAGAGGAGAGGAATGTGGAAATAGAACGGTAATGAAGACGGAAGAATAATTTAGAGGCTCACACTCGCTCTCCTCGCCGCTTCCTCTGAGGATGATGAGGAACGAGGTGATGCTGAGCGCCAGTCTCACAACCTGATCTCCTCACAGGGGAAACATTTCACAGCTTCACTCAACTGTGGACAAATTATGATGTTGACTTCTGAAGAGATTTCAACACTTAAACGTTTAAAATGAAATCTAAGATGAGAACCAAGGCCTTGGGTTTTTTTGAGAACATGCCGCACATTGCTTTCCATTTACGCTGACACACACAGAAGGTCAGTGCAGCTTTGACTATAAACTATCAACACCAGGGCGCCCTGACCAGACTATTTCTTGACCAGTGACAAGATGTTTTAGTTTTAAGATTCATCATCGTCTTTCTGCAAATGCTGACACAGACTTGTGAGGATGCATGAACTGATGAGTTTACTGATCAATGCAGGGACAAGAAATAGGTCTGTCCCTATCGTCTGACTATTTTCTGAAACATCAAAGAGAAAGACAGAAAAAGGCCAAGGCGGCAGTTCAGCAGAAGGACATCTCCATATGCCATTATTTTATGCAACCTCATGCAGAGGCCCTCTCAACTCATCTGTGTCTGTACCGACCTGCCACAATTCAAGTCCCTGATCAAAATATTTATCATTATTATATCTGAATTTGAATCAAAATATCACTATCATGATATGGTGGCAAATCATTACAACCCCTTTCCCCGCTGTAAGGTGAGGCTCTTTAGTTTATCCCAGTCTTATTTAAAAAGCTGAATTCAAAGTCTTATTGGAGCAAAATCTCACCAGTCCTCACAGACGTGCCCCCCCCCCCTCGTCTCCGTCCATGCTCTTGTAAATGCCGTTTTAATTGAAATCTGCCCGGCGCTGGCTCCGGGTCTCCCTCTGCTATAGGTGCTAAGCCATGAATTTCAATGAGAGCTTTTCTTCTACCGGCTGCATTGAACTCGCTCCTTACTTAAAGGACTGTGCCTTTCTAATAACCCTGCACAATCTCTTCTTCAAACACTGGAGGACACAAGCAGCACACACACACACACGCACACGCACACACACACACACACACACACACACACACACACACACACACACACACACACACACACATCCCTCTTTCTGCTCTCTCTTTCTGTCTAACTTCAAACACGGAAAATAGCAAAAACATATTTTTTATCAATATGTGGTAACGACTGTATTCTTATCAGTGTCTGCATTTAAGTTCTCGTGTCGTCAGGTCACATTTGGATAAAGACCAATCAGGTTACAGCACTGAACAGGAAGCAGGCGAGTCATCTCCGAGCAAACACAACTGCAGCCGATGGAGTGAACGGTTGTGAAACCTGGAACAGAAATACTTTGTTTATCTTGCGCTTCAGTGAACTCAAAAAGAAAATGAACAAAAAAACCCAGAGAGAGCGGACGAGGAGCCGAATCCTCTCTGTGACCGGGAAGCGACGGGGTGTATGGGAAATGTGGTCTTAATTTAGAGGAAACACTAACAACCGCTGGATGCTGACAGACTGTTCTGACAGATCTGATCTCTATTTACAGGAACTCTAAAGATCTGAAGAAGAAACGGACAACACAGGTTTTCTAGGGAGTCTGAAGTTGAGTTTTTTTCCGGACACATTTCAGTTTGTCACCGATTAATACCACGATTGTTTACCACAAACTAAAGAAAGAAGCATAAAGACAAAAATATATTTCCTGTTGGTGTTGTCTCATATTTCTAACGATAGCAAGAAAATCATTTCTGTCAACAGTGTTATATTTGAGGGCAAAAAAGCAGAAACAGGTTCTCTCTCCAGAGTCCTCGTGGTCAGTCCAACACGTCAAGTATGACTATATAAAGATGGATGACTTCTCCAGTTCTACAAAAGTGAAGCCAAAGTACCCCTTGAGGCGGGAGCCAGAGTCTCTGCAGTAGAGAGCAGGTGGAGGATACACAGTATCGATGTCCCGCCCCTTCCTCTAAAACGGTTTAGTTGCCAAACTTCACCAAATACTACGGAGGTCAAACAGCTCCAGTAACAGTTGCAGTATGAAGATCCTGAATGATGACCCTGGTGAAGATCACAAGCCGAGACGCGTCGGTCTAATAAAGTTAACAAAATGTATCTTCATACTAGTGTTGTAGTCAAGACCACACTAACCGAGACCAGAGTGCTTTGAGACTGAGACATACTGAGATCAGAGTGCAATATATCACAAGCTTTGAGACTGAGACAAGACCATAAATATCACTGAAAAATCATCATCTTGTGTGCAGGAGGCGTGTTCCTCACACAAATGAATTGAAGTTATTTGTTCTTTTTAGAGGTGTTTTCAGGGCGCTGGTGGCGCAGTGGTTGGTGCGCGCGCCCCATGTATGGAGGCTGTGGTCCTCCAAGCGGGCAGCCCCGGGTTCGAATCCAACCTCTGGCTCCTTTCCCGCATGTCATTCCCCACACACTCTCTCTCCCTGATTTCCGACTCTATCCACTGTCCTATCTCTCCAATAAAGGCACAAAAAACCCAAAAATCAATCTTTAAAAAAAGAAGAAGAAAAAGAAAGAGGTGTTTTCCTTCCATTTAAAGTAATGACATGAAAATAGCCAATCAGGAGTCCGTCCAGTCTGCGACCGAGTAAAAGTGCTGTAGATTCTGAGACAGAGACCTTCAGAAAGTCGTCTCGAGACCGTTCTTGAGACCAAAACCGATTTCGAGTACTACAACACCACTTCACACTACTAAGTGTTGCTGTGGCTTTTTAAAACCCTTTCTTCTAAACAGATCAGAGAAAGGAGTTCGGACCCATTCACTCATTCTTTCATAGTACCTCAGGCCACCAGACGTACAATCCACACCTGACAGCATCGGGCAGCTGCACAAAAAATAATGAAATGAGGAATGAGACGCTTCAGTTTCTAAACAAAAGACATCAAACCATCAAAGGATGCATTTACTGGAGGGACTTCTCTCTCGCTCCCTCTCTCTCTTGCATGCGTGCACAAAATGGCGATAATATACAGATTGAAATGAAGGTCGGCGATTATACTTGGGTGGCTGTGAACATACCTGGGCGCCAGACAGACTGTAATAGACTAAGGTGACCTTCACTGAATCCTAACTTGCTGTACTGTGATGAACTGAAACTGAAGGCCGTCTGGATGGAAACCTCTCGGCCCAGCAGCAATTCAAATCAAACTTGAAATGCATAAGCAGAGTGCATGGATACTCGTATACCCTCTCTGAGTGAAAGCAGCAGCGTTAAGGTGCAGCCTGGACGAGCAGAGTTCAGTATGTGATGTTTACAGAGTCCAGCTGCTGACGTTTGATTCACACATTAACTGGAATAAGAAGGACTACAAAGGGAGTGTGAGTGGAGCTCTGTTTCCGGCTGACACAGATGTTGGTTTCTTGTAAAAGCGTGTGAAACGATGAGACAGGAGGATGTGTGTGTGTGTGTGTGTGTGTGTGTGTGTGTGTGTGTGTGTTATTTAAGTCCCCTCCCCATGTTTCCTGTGCCTACAACTGAAGCAGCGCCACACCCTCCGATGAAACATTTCCACTCAACAGAGACAAAACTGTGCACTAAAAATAAAGCACATGAAGCTCTTACGGGGGAAATAGAGCGGGACCAAGAAAGAAACATGGAGGTCCAGCTTCCGCTCTCAGGTAAATAATCGTGTTTACCTCCAAGAGAGAGACAGAGGGGGACGTTAGAAGAGCTTGTTTTCAAAGTTTGAATCCCACGCTGGAATAATATTTAAACACAGTATTTATATACGTAGAAGTCACTTTCAGCATCACCTCCATGCTCAGATGACCCAGTGTGTGTGTGTGTGTGTGTGTGTGTGTGTGTGTGTGTGTGTGTGTGTCTTTGGATGCAGAGGTCTTTGCATTCTGCTGACTTCCAACCTCTGCATCCAAAGACACACACACACACACACACACACACCAGGATGTCACCTCTACACACCAGGACTTATGACAGGGGGGCGGGGGGGGGGGGGGGGGGGGTTAATACAAAACACAAATAAAGCAAGCTGCTCCATTCAAGATGTCAGTGTGGAAACTACAACCATTAAAGGATAACAGCTCATGAACTGCACCGTGACCTGACAGTGTGCAGGAGTTTAGATGCAATTGTTGGTAATGAAAATGAAATGAGTCACTATTGGGTGTTTATTGTTGTTGTTGACATTTGAGTTGTTTTTACGTTTTTATTGCACGGTGGTGCAGTGGTTATCTCTGTCGCCTCACAGCGAGGAGGTTCCTGGTTTGAATCCCCGTCTGACAGGAGCCTCTCTGTGTGGAGTCTGCATGTTCTCCCCGTACATGCGCGTGTTCTCTCCAGCTTCCTCCCACAGTCCAAAGACATGCTTGTTAAGTTAACTGGTGACTCTAAATTCCCTGTAGGTGTGAATGAGAGTGTTGCTGGTTGTCTGTCTCTACATGTCAGCAGTGTGATTGACAGGTGAACAGTCCAGGGTGCAACCCCACCTCTCGCCCAATGACAGCTTGGATCGGCTTCAGCCCTCCGCGACCCAGAACGGGAAAAGCGATACATAATGTTGGAACTTTAATGGATGGATTTTCAAAATAAAATGACATTAACTGCCCCTGCTCTATGATTTAGAGAGAAAATAATCCAAACCCAAACATTAGATTTATATCAGGCCCAATGAGGGACCCTTCCTCAATGGCAGTCCTGGGTAGTCAGTCTGACTCCTCCCCCCACTACGACGACTATGACCAATGCCTACCCTGCATAATCAACTGCCCCGTACAAAAGTCTGGATCTCTCCAATCTTTAAGTCCAGAGTCCATTTATAAATTTAGTGTCATTGTTAAGTTTTACATTCAGCACTTTTTATCAGCTTTGCTATCAACAAAACCATCGCATATTTAAGCTAAAAACTACACCAGTAACATTTTTCATTTATAAATCTAACATGAAAAAAGTCTTCTGATTTGACCTTCCATCTCCATTCGATTTCATTTTGTCTACAACAGCGTCTGCAGTGACCTGCTGCTAAACACACATTTTTCCATACTTAGGATTTGAAAACATTTCCAGGTTTGTAAGTGGGAAGTGTAAGTGTACAGTTAGGTGTGTAGGTGTATGACAGGTGGAGTGTTTGCAGCTCTTGATGAAGTTTGTAATTGATGATGATAACAGTGAAGTAGACGGAGCTCCCTGTACTTTAGTCTCCACGTGCCCCCGAGCTGCATTTAAAGCTCCCTCCACCTCCAATTTCCTGCTTTGGTTTGTTTAAAGTGAGAATTCCTCCTCCATCAAGAGTGTGTGCTTGTCAACGTGTGTGTGTGTGTGTGTGTGTGTGTGTGTGTGCAGCCTCAGTCTGCTTCCTCTCCTCACACAATCCCAAATAAACGCACACAAACTCCCACTGCTTCGCTCCACCGTGTTTGTCTCTCTCTGTTTATTTTTTCTCTTTCTCTCCCCCAAACATGCACGACTCCCCCGTCCACTCCTCCCAGAATCCTTTGCTCTCTTTACCTTCCTCCCCATCAGAAAAAGAATTGAACTCTAGAGAACACAAGTTGTGTGGATTTTGTCAAATGACGGCAACCCTTTACCTCATGGCAGAATGACAAGTACCACCACGATATGATGCAACGTGGTACGGTCATGGTCCAGTACGGTACACTTCATTGACCAATCAGGAACTTTGTCTTAAAATAAAGTGAATACGGAGCCCGAGCTTGGTGAGCTGATTGTTAGAGGAAAGAAGGACAAGAGGGGTCGGGGGTTGAATCGATCTCTCGCATCCCAACTTGCTTTCCTGATATATCAATGCTTCGTTCTTACTGATATCATCCTACAGCCTCACCTTTTCATATCTATGTTTTTGTTATTGCACCTGAGTCTGTCCCCCCAAAATCTTAAAGGGGACATATTATGAAAAATCCACTTCTACAGTGTTTTTGAACATCTATTGGGTAACCTGAGTGTCTACTGACCCACAAAATGTGAAATGAACCCATCCAGTCCTTTGTTTGTGGTCTGCATAAGTCTTACAACACAGAGGAAAATGCTCTGTTTCAAATGTGCTCTCCTTGTGATGTCACAGTGGGATTCTGGTAAAAAAAAATCCTTCCCCTGGTATCTCCACCCATGGACTCCACCCCCAGCCTAGAGCAAAACTTTTACGCAGGTCTGCCATTTTTATTCTCTCTACAGAGGAGTGATGTCTACGGGGAAAACTCAGGGGGTGCTCATTGCATTTAAAGAGACACACACACCAAAACGGAGCGTTCTGAGAGAGCTGGTTCATACAGGGTCACAAACCTCCTCTGGTGCTTCATTCATGTTATATTTTGACCAAAGCACAGCACAGATGTTTCATTTAGACCACAGGGGGACTGTTTGAAAAGGTGGGAAAGCGAGATAATATGTCCTCTTTAATGCATGCATGCTCTGTTTAACTTCCAATAATACTTTCATTGGCAACATTACTATGAATACATAAAGGTAGATTTGCTGAAAACTGTGAGAGAGAGTTTGCTTGCATACACAAAAAGATGAATTGATTAAAAAAGAAGTCGCAAAAGTTATTGCAGAGCTCACAGAGTTAACAGCTGTTGCATTAACCGATACGTGCCCTCTGAGTGCCCCGCATGTTGGAGCAGCATGCATCAGCACATCGGCCTCTGTTAATTGTAATCCCTAACATTATATTTAGCCTTCCAGGAGCTGCAGACGGGCTGTTTTCATCTCTGCCGACACTGCTCGTAAATCACACAGAGCCCCCCCCCCTCTCTGCGCTCGTACCCACAGGGCTGAGCAGCAGACTAATGATTTTTCAAACTGACGGGGGAAACACAAACAGGAGGGCATCTAAAGAATGTAACACAGAAAATTAAACAAAACGCGGAGGAGGAGGAGGAGGAGGATTCTTTCTTAATGACGTTGTTCCACAGTTCAGAGTCCCGTCCAGACATGGCGTCCGAAAAAGAGATGGTGTTAAAAATTCCAAAACACGCTGCCAGCTCAAACTTTGCCAGAAACTTTGGTGTTGAGGCAAGAAGAAGAATTTACAAGCGTATTGTTTTCACTCTGTTTCGGTGCAGCAATGTGCTCCAAAAAGCCTCATTAATAAATCAGAAAGAGCCGCTCGACTCAGAGGTATCGATTCGATATTCAAGGCTCCCAGACACTGTTAGACCTTTGCACCGCTGTAGACTGCAAACTGGAGTTTCATCAAAAGGAGTGATTCAGAGTTTGTATTTAATCGAACCTCAACTAAAGTTATAGGTGGTGCAAACTCAGCTACACTTTCATCCCTTTTCAAAGGTAATAAAAGGTTATACAAGACTTTTTGTTGACAAGCCAGCGATTGTAAAGATCCAAAATATCCCCGAAATAGAAATGATCTTCTCCCTCCTACGCGTGTGTCACTGCTGGAGCCTGCGAGCCGATACCTGACTCATGCGCTCATCGCTCTCCCTCATCATGACAGATCTGGAACATTTTTCGCGGGGGAGCCGTTCCCCTTACATCCAGGTCGAAAGCTCGCGGGGTTTTTTCTCTCGCCTCTGGGTGATCTTCAGACG
Source organism: Labrus mixtus (assembly GCF_963584025.1). Taxonomy (NCBI): domain Eukaryota; kingdom Metazoa; phylum Chordata; class Actinopteri; order Labriformes; family Labridae; genus Labrus; species Labrus mixtus. Next base: position 7,728,634 of record NC_083633.1, on the reverse strand, counting down.
GAGCTGTGAAACCAGGCCGAGTGGAAACAAAACCACAATGGAACAAACAATTGCTGCAGGCCTTATTCCCCCCCCCCCCCCACGGCGAGCGCTGAAAGAAAGAAATGAGCTGCAAGCGGAACGCTCGCCATACGCAGAGAAACAAGCCGACACCGACTGTCTCAGGACTTTAAAGACACACTGAACAGTTGTGCTTGTCATCATTTTTATCAACACGAGTGTCAATTGAAATTATGTCTGCAATCCTGAACTCCATGCTGTTGAAGTTTTGTGAATTTGAAACATCAGAGTGAGACCAAAATGTGTGTCATGATGGATATCCTGCAGTAACAGCCAAACTTATCTGTAGTTCTCTGGAGGGTCCACTGAACTGAATTATTAGGCCAGTAATGTGTGACTGTGTACAATCATGCAGGACCTTCACTAAAGGCTGGATGTAGGGACAGGAAGGAGAAGAAAAGCAGGACCAAAGGAGCTCTAACGCTGCTGATCCAACACTTACGCACTGAGACTGTTTGATGACATTTGTGGACGTTATTAGTCCAGCCGTGTGTATGGACGGACCCGGCCCCCTTATGAGAACCCAACGCTTCTGCGTGTGCATTGAGTACGCGCGAGCTTATTTCCGTGCAGCATGTCGCCTGCTGTCGCGTTGTCGGATTGATCCCGAAGCTGCAAGCAGACATGCAGGAGGAGCGTGACAGACACGTATGGGGTTTAATCTGAAACCTTTGCAAAACAGTGTGGACCGAAAAGAAAACGCGTCGAACAGAAGAAGGAGACGAGATGACGATGCAAGAGAAGGATCGCCCCGGTGAAGACGATGGAGAAGAACCGGAGTCTGCTGTGGGGCAGCGGGATGCTGCTTCTATTCCTGTGCAGGACACAAGCGTGTGATTGAGGATCTCCGGACGAGGTGGAGGTGGAGGGTGGAGGTGGAGGGTGGAGGTGGAGGGCAGTGTGGTGGAGGTTTAAGGCTCAGAGTCTGCCAGAGAGGAATATACAGGAAAATACCACCCTGCTGCTTACTACACTGCTTGTTTACAATGCAGAGCAGGAAATAAACACGTTTACACAGTGACTGCTTTCATTTAGGTTCATGTATAGGAGAGATGCAGAGGAGAAGGAGCATTTACATAAAAACGTTGACTTTTTTCTTTTTTTTTTTTTTAAAGATTAAGGAGCACATTTCTTCAGTTTGAAAAAGAAAGGAAGTCCTTATATATTTGATTTGCCGTATGCCTTTCTATATATCGAGCATTCTTCGGTCTCATACTGAGGTTACCTTGTCAATGGCTGTCACCTGAATTAGTTTTCCTGCTCGTGAGCTATCCCCAAACGTCCAGAAATATCTCTGAATGAAAGAAGAGGAGCGAGCGGGAGAGGGAGGTGTGTTCGCAGGCTGGTTTATGGGGTTTCCACTGAGCAAACACGTTTCTATTTCTGCATCTCCTTCACCTTTTTTTTTCTTCCTCTGAACGTCCCCACAGAGAATCCTCTGACATCCTCGAACAACCTTACTCTGGAAAACTTTTACACAGTTTCAAGGTTGCAGACAGTTTTTTCCGACGTCGGAATAAAATCATGAGAGCAACAAACAAATTGTCTCTTTGGTTTTTAAGGCGTTCTAAAACTCAGTCAGTGCCCAGTTATTATCGAGAACACATGATGTTTGAAATGTATCCTAAAGAAAAGCTTTGAAGAAGTGTTTTGAATTCAAACTAAACGAGCGATACAAACTGCTGCATGTCCCTTTCTGCTGCACTGTTAGCGCTTCTTGATGCTTTCCACCCGGAGCATGATGGGAAATAATCTCAATAGAAATCTGAAGCCCTTTTAACATCTCAGGAGGCGTGCAAGGACGCCACACTACAAATCAAATCAAAGACGGCAGACAAAGCAACATATTTTGAACGCCATGGCGACAGTTTCTTAATGCTTTCTCGTATGACATCAGAGAGTGGACAGCTCTTCCTGTTTGGCACCAGTCAGTCACATGATATAAACGTCATAACTCCGCCCACCAGGTAGAGGAATATGTCCCTGAATATCTCCTGCTGTGTTCACACAATTCTGACTTATTGCAAAACACCTGGATGAATTAAATGAATTTCCGGGCGTTTTGTGCATGTATGAAAAAGGGCTTTACAGCTACAGCACTGTGGCGGTTAGCTTCAGTGAAAGTTTGGAGTTGGGAGGATGGAAATTCTTTGTAAGCATCCTGCTACAGTAGCTCATACTGCTAGTGCAACTGATGGTGAGGACTAAATCACTGCGGCCTTCAGCTGCTTCTCTTTCTGCTTCACTGTTAGTCATTCTTTTAATGTTCCACCAGGAGGATGATGGGAAACATCCTGAACAGCGATCTGATTGTATTCATGTTAAAAGTGAGCCTGTGTGATCCCCGGTCTTTGCAGATTCTTGTTCTCCACGGTTTTATAGTTCATGGTAGGTACGACAAAGCTTCACACAGACCGCACTGTGATCACTCAGGATGAAGGAGACGTCCCTCCTCTTCTTCCCCCCCCCCCCCCCCCCCCCCCCCCCCACCACATTCCTCCACCGTCTACTTTCCGTCCCGCTGCAGAGATATGACGGATGACTGTCCTCTCATCTGTCTTTGAACTTGACTGCCACACTGTCCCCCATTCACAGCGGCATGCATGTCAGTATTGTGTTAACAGAATGTGTGTGTGAGTGTGAAAGAAAAGGAAAAGGCCACCCACTCCTCACCTCGGGATCAGCGCTCCTGCAGCACCCCTCGCCACCGCCGACCGATCCCATAAATTGAACGTGACAGGCGTGAGGGGTCGAGGATGCCATGGGTAGAGGGGGGGGTTCAGAGGAGTTTAAGACATGACACCAGCATGAAATAGATGCTGAAACACACATGTCACACATCACACCCAGTGTCTGTCTGTCACTGAGGGCGACCACGTGATGTCATGAACTCAAATCCCACGTCTACTTGTGATCCTCAAAGCCTGCCACAGGTTCACACAGCGGGGGACTATTACTCTTCAGGAAGCTTTGAGTCGACAACAAAAAGAGCAGGGGCATTTATTTTAAACAACAAAGCGGTCCAAAAAAAAACCCCATATATTTAACTTCTGAAAATCTGAAGTCAGGCTTCTTGCCGACTTTGCTTATGGCCTGTTCATGTTCGTTCACACGGGCCTGTTGACCCTCCATATCCATGTCTACAGTTCTATTTAAAGGAACATTACAATTAAACTTTTCACACAATAAGACTAATGGACCTCTGTATTCCACTGCTGCTGTCACAGCCAATGAAAGAAAGGACACATCTCATCCTTTAAGTTTTTGCACCAACTTCAGCAAAGTGACACACAGCCAACTATTTCTTCTTCATGTTTTTTTACGGATTCCCTCGATAACTAAATGTTCTGTCACTTCTTTAGGCCACGCACGCAAGCTAAAACCTTTGACCCGCAGCACCAACACAGGAAGGAAATGTTGTGTCTCTTCTGTTGAATTTAGATCGATCAGGTAAAGCTCTGCAGGATAGCTCAGCTTGATCTCATTCGATTCGTTTTTGGAAACAAAACAAATAGAAAATGCATTCTCTCCAAAGGCCAGCAGGGGGGAGCCTCCAAGGGTTGCAAACAAAATGGGACAGTAAGGATTCAAGTGCGAAAATATACTCTACTTCCCTCTTGAGTTGTTCATCGTCTCAATCTCTTGTTTCAAGCCTTCTTCAATTCAGAACGATGTTCACTTTTTTTTCAAAAGAGTCAAATAAGCGACAAAGCAGGGTATGTTTTTTAGATGGTTGGCAAAGTGCTTCAAAGAAAATCAACTACAACAGAGGTGTATCCAAATATGGTCACTTCCTGCGAACCAAAATGATGATGGCACAACCCCCAAATGCCAAACTCAAGACTTCCAAATGGTGCCCCAAAACCCGAGAGGTGACATCACAGTGGTTTGGTCCCCTTCTTCTGTAAAGGTTCTGTTGTTAAAGAGTTCCTGTCTTACCGTCAGAGCGGTGGATGCACGTGTGCTGGTTGTCGCTGAGGAAGAAGCCGTCCGTGCACTGACACTCGTAGCTGCCCATGGTGTTGACGCACACCTGCTGGCATCCGCCATTGTTGTCCACACACTCGTCCACGTCTACGAGAGAACACAGAAAGAGAGAACGTTAGCGAGCTAATTAGGCTTCATAAACAAACATGTACCGGTTACAGTTTATGTGTGCCGGGTAGTGATTGATGAGCTGGATGACACGAGCGACAGGAATGTGAGGACCTAGCACACAGACATACAGAGAGTCGGACAGTACGACGGACACACAACTACACACACACACACACATACACACACACACACACACACACACATATATGCACACACACACACAGGAACAGCCGTGTTTGATCCCTGTTAAAGTCAGTCGAGGGTGTTACATGTTTGCAGCTCACTTCAGCCCCATCAAAATGCCCCATTGGAAATTTACTGGCCTTTCAGCTGCACAGCGGGGTCCTATAAACACACTGTGCACCAGTAAGTCCACATAACACACACACACACACACATACACACACACACACACACACAGCAGACAGGGTGACCTAACAGGCGTCTGATCCTGGCACTGTAGGTGGTTAAATCAAACTGCTGGCACCAGGTGGTAACAAGGGTCTGACAGCATGAGGATCTGTACCCTGTTTGTGTGTGTGTGCGTGTGTGTGTGTGTGTGTGACCAGAATGCCTTTGCATTGTGTTTAGTCGGAGGTTGTTAGGTCGACCTTGCAGACAGGTGACACAAACAAAAGACAAAAACAGAAATAGCCTCTCGAAAAAAAAACTTCAATTCCACTAAGATTTTTAATAAACTCTGCAGGTTATTTTATCTATAAAAGCCAAAACAGAAGCAAATACATGACAGTGTGAAACCGAAAGGGGAACTTTGACAATTTCAACATGGACCCTATTTTATATGTTTTGGAATAAATGTCTTAGATTGCTTCACCTGAAGCCACAAAACAGGCTGTAATGGCACCAATGTAATCATTCCGGGTAAATTGGCCTCAATTTACGCCCACTAGAGGTGCTACATTTTTAGGTAAATGGTTTGCAGGTAAATGGGTCAAATGCATCCACTAAAAGTTCTTGTTTTTGTCACAGCCAGGCTCAGATTGTTATTCCTAAGTGTCTGACAACATTACAGAAAGGATCCCTGCAGAGTTAAGAGCTTTTAAAGGTGACATATTCTGTAAAATCCATTTCACCATGTTTCTCTAACACTAATATGTGTCTCTACTCTGACTAAAACCCCCCAATGATGAGAAAAGTCCATCCTCTCCGTCTTTTTCCTGCTCCACTTTTCAGAAAATATGTGCTCAAACAGGCCGTTTGGAGATTTTCCCTTCATGACATCACAAAGGGCAGTAACCCCTCCCCCAGGTGGGTGACACTCCCACAGCTAGGTGTTTGTTCTGCCCTCTGAGTCTGCCTTCTCACCGTAAACAATAGGACATGGAGCGAGAAAGACAGAGAAACCCGAGCCCTTCCAGAGAGGGGGCGTGGTCAGACACAGCTCATTTACATTTAAAGGTACAGACACAGAAACAGCCTGTTCTGAGCAGGGCTGAAATAGAGGGGTTTATAGACATGATCAAATACAGGATCAGAGTGGATTTTATAACAAGACACTTCACACACATGTTTTGAGGAGCTCTGAGACTTATTTAAAACTTGTTTTAAAGGAGAATAACATGTGACCTTTAATGCTTTTTGGAAAATGGAAGCAGCCTTTAGATCCCTCCACCCACACAGACTCAAATGTTGTAGTAACCTGTACTATTAAAATCTAGGTGACTGTTTTAATTGACGCTGTGCAGCCTGAGGACACAAAGACGTACATCAGTCTGTAAATATCTCCTGTGTGCTCCCTCCCTCTCTCTCTCTCTCTCTCTGGAGTTATGGTAAAGGGGAGTCTGTGGTTTTACCTGGAAACTCTCTACTTTTAGAAAGTTGTGTTGGGCCTGTTAAACCCCTTTAGGAGCTTTGTTAACAGTGTGTGCAGAGAGGGAGGGAATACTTTATGATCATGTCGACCCTGGTGGGACCGGGGAAGAGTAAGCTACTAACATTCTACCCTATACCCTTCTTTCTTAACTTTGTCCTTTACATTTCTTCCTACTAACGACGATTCATTTTGACTTTCTCTCTTCAATAAAATATGAAAAACAGGCACCAGTACTGATGCTTCTCATGTCACAGAGCTTTAGACTGACTCAAATTAAGGGGAAGGGGAGGGAGGCTGTTTCGTTATTCTGTCTTACACAGATGTTAGAACCTCAGCCAAACACATGCAGACTGCTGAATCTACTGGATCCTTTTATTGGCTGAGGTCTGCCTCAGTACCAACTGATACCAGCCTTTCAACAACACTGTTGCACAACTCTTAGTACCGTGAAGAGCCGCATGCTGTCTGAGGGCTTCTAGTCCAACTTTAGACTGAAAACTTGTGTAATTTACAGAGTTTATGAACCTCTGAATGCAGTCAGGGGCTCGACTTCACTTTAATTCTGCAGATTGGACGGAGGCTCGACTGCAGGATTGCCATTTCCACTTTTCTCAGACCATTGTGTGATTGACATAATGGGTAGTTATAGATTTTTAGATCCTTGTTCCAATATTCTCATATTTTGAGGCAATGAATAATAGGTTCAAACACCTGTGGAGAGTTTTCCCTGATTGCTTCAACCTGCAGCAGCAACACAGACTGTGACAGCAGAACTGAACATTTCTGCAAAAGAATAGCTCAAATGCGTCCACTAAAGGTTATAGAGTTTGTTATTGACCGGCTCAGCTTGTTATTCTACGGCTGTAAAACACACAGGTAGATCAAGTTTTAGGGGCTTTGTTGAAAAAACAAAAACAGCCACAATCGTTCCCCTCAAAGCCTCCAGACTCTGTTGACAGACCGAGTCATTTTACCTCTAACACAGCTGACGCTGGTCTGATGCCACTTTAAACAGTTTGTTTGAAATTGTCACTAAACAGGAAGTTGTGATACAACTCAGAATTTACCTAAAAGACACAAAAACATACCGATGGAGACAGCTGGAGACAAGCAGCTCATGAGTTGTGTGAGGAAGAAGTACTGATTTTGTCAATGGAGTCTGCGCGTTCAGAAAGCGATGTAACCACAGTTTCTTGTTTTTTAAAAAGGGTCAATAAATAAGGTCTATTTCTGGAACAGGTTCAAACATGCCAGGATTTTCCTTAAGGGAATTCGGTTGGTGTGATTTAGACTCATACAAAGCTCTTCTTACTATTATCCAGGATTCCAGCTTTACCAAAAACCAGAGGAATTACCCAATCATGAATCACTACTTCAAGACAATGGACATGTTCTGGTGTAAAGTGTGGGAAGTGCACAGCTGCAAATAAAGCAGAGTGTCCGTCATGTTCACCTTAAGTAACCCTGGAAGTACATCCTTCATGTTGACTTCATTTTGTCCTGGACTAGTGCGTCCATAAACCTTCAGCAGTTATGTATATATATATATTGTAATAAATTGTATCAGTGCTGCAGAGGTCTTCCGGCTGGTACACACAAACTGAGAACACAGAACAAGCTGCAACGGAAAATAACTGCTGCGTCGAGTTTTGTCCGCTGCTGTCGGGCCAAAAAGTCGCACTCTTCACACCAAACTGATTGCAGCCTAGAGCCAAACTGTTTGTGTGTTCTGCACATGTGCAAGGGGCAATAACTCAAGCATATACTAACAGCAGGGTTGGACACTCGTTTATCAGTTTTCTGATCTTCGTAATGGCTTCGACTTGAAAAAATGTGAGAACATAAGGAGACAATCGCCCTTGACTTGTTTCTTTTCCTTCATCACTTTCGGTTCACTTCTTGTTCAAAGAGTCGTTGACTGAGGGCCAATCAGAGAGATTTCTCTCTTTGACCAGTCAACGCCGATTACACATGTTGAATCGGGCAAAAAGCCTCCAACAAGCCTCGAGCAGTTCCACCACACCGACCAGAGCCACAGACCCTGACGTGCCCCGACCCCCTGACGCTCAGCTCGGTGTCCGCCTACCTTTTAGTGTCCCGGCTGAACTCTGAGCCTTGTTTTCATTTCACCTCCGAACACAGTTCAACACAAGTCATTCACACTGATGCACGTCATGTTCAGGCTGGAGGATGTAGAACATATGAAGCCATCTTTACACTCAAGAAATCTTAGCTAAAAGTTCTGCATACATCCCAGATTTATGCTGAACCTAAAGCATTCTTTAATGTCACTGTGTGAGTGTTTTTCACACATTTCAGTGACACTCATGAAAACATGTCTGTCTCTTGATTCCAGTAAGCGAGCACTGCACAGATGAAAACTTGCGGTGAAATCTGATATATTACGCGGCTGCGTTTTGTCATATTTTTGGTGCGAATGATTCAGTTTTTGAGTAAAAAGTTTGACACCCTCTGACTCTCTTTGTAATTAAACATTTTATACTAACGGAAACACATTTTTTTGCTCCCTTAATTGTTATTATTTTAGAACGGTTGGAGTGTGATGCATCAATGCGGTCTTCATAGCTCCATGAAAGCTTGTCAAACTTCACCTCAGTTTATCTCCCCCCCCTCCCCCCCCCCCTCCTCCTCTCTCTCGTCACCCACTCCCCTTCAGATCTCAGAAGAGGATGCATCAGAAGGAAAAATAAACTCAGCCATTCACAGAGGGCATCGAACTGTCGACACATTGAGCCCAGCTGTGTCCACGACAAAACCAAATAAATAAAGTCAAAATCAAAAGGAAGCGAACGGGACGGCTCTTTAATCAGAGCTCAATTATGCAATCTTAAATCAATTAGTGCCCAAACTTGTTGACACAGTGCATCTGGGAGATGATGGAGCAACTTCCTGCCTGCTCACGCAAACTCTTTTTTTTTTTTTTTTTTGTTTCTCCTTGTTCTCAAGAGTCTACATTTTTTCCAGAGGAGCGTTTTGTCATCGAGGCTCGTTGAGAAACACCACATAAGTTCTGAGGTCTGTGAGGATAATGCCCCGGGTCTATTAAAAGCCACAAAGTCTTTATCGTTTTCCACAGGCGGGCCGAGAGCGTGCGAGAAAATAAGGAGTAAATTGAGTGTGAACTCTGACGGAGAAACAAACAAGTCAGACAAAAATGTTGTTTTCGGATGGAGCTGTTGCACTCTGACAGCAGTTTTACGGCGGAGATGACTTCCTCTCCGGCAGCGTCGACGTCTGCTGCAACAAACGTCCCCACATTTTGTCCCCAGCTTTGATTAATGAGCCAGAGAAGGGGAATACTAACAGTTAGCAGGTTCTCGATCCCTACCACTCATAGAGGACATGTGAGTGTAGTTTACGGCGCGTTGAACTCATCGCCGCTGACTCGAGCCACAGCGATGACGTGCGATGATGTTGTGACAGCTCGTCGTACGAGAGCAGAGACACTTTTTGGATGTACACACACACACACACACTAACAGAATTATCGTGTGAGCGGAGATGAGAGGGGACGTGTGTGTGTGCAGAGCGTGGCCTCATTCATAGAGTAAATCTCCTGCTGAATGAGACACTCGAGAGCGACACATTAGTGCACACACCGAGGGCTTTGTCGACGAGCGGCGTCAAGATGAAGGTCGGAGATGGATTTTAAAAACCCGTGGTTTGACAAAAGGCCGACATGCGAGTGTTTACACGGTTAGCATGCATCCCGGGACACTATGAAGCTCCACTTTTAGTGATGACAGTAAATCTAAAGCATCAGAGCGGCTGCTGATGATACCCTGAGTCAACAGGCAGGAACGTGTTACCCAACCTGCAGTGTCGTACATCACACTGACGCTTAGTAACGTGCAACATACCTGAAATGTAATGTCATCCTTTTACAGCCGTCCAGTTTATAGGCTTGGAAATGTAAAATGTATTTTGTGACATTCCAACAGTAGAGTTTTAACAACATGATGTACTGCTGGTCCCGTTTGGGGCGACGGGGGGGGGGGCTGGAGACGATCGCAGCTGTTATTGGACGAGAGGCGGGGTTACACACTGGACTGTTCACGAGCCAATCACAATCACCAATCACAACCCGCATCCCCTTTTGGAGGTGTAGGCAAGGTCAAACCAGCGGGCACGTCTGAGGTGTGTGTGTGTGTGTGTGTGTGTGTGTGTGTGTGTGTGTGTGTGTGTGTGCGTGTGTGTGTGTGTGTCTCTGACAGATTTAATACAGATGCTGCTCTCCCTGTCAGAGATTTCAGACCCATCACTCCGCGCAAAGTGAGATCCAACGTCCGAAACCCAATCCGTCAAGTCTTCTCCTCTGCGGTTTGGATGCAGCCTGATGCTCCTGGACATTTATTACCGAGATGCTGCTGCTGTGAAAGAAACAGCAAACTGCTACTAACAAACAGAAGTGTGCTGCAAGAGGACAAGCAGGGTGGGCTTTTCTCTTTTGTTTGTGATGCACAGATCAAAATGTGGATCTTCATTTGATGGGTTTTTTTTTACGCCTCAGGCCTTCAAATGTTGTCAGTGTCATCATTACTGGCATACTGTAACCTCCAGATATACAGTGAGAAATATTTTTGCAATGCACTGAAACGATAGATAACGAAGAGCCGAATACGATGTCTCGGGTTTTAGCCAAACTGAGACTCAACATTTTGGAAAGTTTCTAAAAACTTAAAATCCAGTCCTACGTTTTTATCTGAGTATTTCAATAACAATTCTTTATACTGCAATCGCTTTAATCTCTCGACTCAATCATATTATTTACTGCCCCGGTACACATAGCATGCAAAGTTGATGCATTTCATTGGTCTAACACTTTAAGTGCATGAGGCCTTGTTAATGCATCTATAAAACAAAATCCTTCAGACCAATACCCTCTGACTAGAAACTCTGGTCAAAACTTAATATTTGCTTGATGTTTGGTTCAGCCCTTGAGTGTGCTCCCTGCCCCCCCCCCCCCCCCCCCCAAGTCCATAACCTTGGTGTTATCTTCGATCGAATTCTCTGCCTCGACCAACATATCAAACACGTCAACAAAACAGCTTTATTTCCGTTAGGCTGCTGATTCAGCTGCTGAGACCCTGACCCACGAGTTCAACACTTCCAGACTGGACTACTGCAACAGTCTCATCTACGATTCAATGTCTAAAAACACTCAAGAAACTACAGCATATGCAGAATTCTGCTGCTCGTCTTCTCACACTGTCCTGCCCCCCCCGTGACCTCATCACCCCCCGTCCTTCATAACCTCCACTGGCTCCACATCCCCCACTGTATCCACTTCAAACTCCTCCTCATCACCTAAAACCCCTCCACCTGTCTGACCTCCTCCCCCCGGCCCTCTCGGGGTCAAACTTTACTTTCAAAATGTTCTATTTCATTTAGGAAACTGGAAAGAAGCTGTTTGTCAAAAGTTGAAGAGGAATTCAGAACACAGCAAATGATGACATCATGATCTTTACAGCAGCAAGAAAATGTGGCCAACAAGCCAAGAGAGCCAAAATCTTAATAAATACAAATGACTAGAGTAACAAAAACCCAGGAATGCTTTCACCGTTTCTACCTCTGCTACCGTCGCCTGGTGTCTGTTGGAAATGCGGTAAAAACATTCAGCGACCCGTCTGACAAATCGATTTAAAAATGACGACAGAGAAGAAGGGAAAGGAAAGGACGGCAGACGGCTATTAAGGTAATTAGATGAAAGTTAGTACAAGGTCAACAGGCAGTACGGGAAACGGGGGAGGAGAGGAGGAGAGGAGAGGAGAGGAGACGGAAAAGAAGGAACACAAAACGATATTTTGTCGTCCTGTTGTAGCACACTAGCTCCAAAATAAAGACATTTAATACAGAAGAACATCAGGAAGGAGAAGAGAAGAAGAAGAGGAGAGGACACCTTAGAGAGGAAAAAAGGCCAAGAAAAAGAGAAGTGGAGACAAGAAAGGAAAGGACACACCAGGGAATAAGAGGGATAAAAAAGGAGAGGCAATAAAAGGCAATACTGGAAAGAAGACAAAGAAAGATATAGGAAGTAAAGAAGAGGGGGGAAAGAAACGATACGCCAAGAAAGATTGGAGACAGAGCGAGAGAGAGAGAGATGCAAAGAAGAATACAGTAACAGAGAGAGCACAGCAAATAGGGGAAGGAAACAAGAAAAGAGAAAAGGAGAAGAGAGGGATTTAATATGGGAACCGATGGAGAAGATCATGTAGTTTGAAAATGGTAGAGAGAGAGTAAAAATATGGAGGGAAAGAAAGAGAAAAGTTAAAGAAAACAACCTGCTGAGATGAGAAAAGAAAGACAGAGAGTAAAGAGGAGTGAGAAGCACAAAAAAGAAAGGAGAAGAGAGGCGAACTAAAGACAAGTGAAAAGGTAAAGAATGGGAGGAACTGAAGGAAAAGGAAGAAGGAAAGAGGATAGGAAAAGGGAGGAATGGATTAACAGGAAACATGATTTACAGTGAAGAGGAAGGACATAAAGGACGGCCAAAGCAGGAAATGAAAAACACTAAATGAGACAGAAGAGGAGCACGAGGAGGAGCTGAGGGAGTCATGGAAAAAGGAAAGAGAAGGAAGCGACAGCGCCGGCTTTGATTGTGATCACACACGTCCCTCGCTCTGATTTCACGCTTTACTGCCTCGTTTGAACTCGGTAACCTGCTTTTAATTACGCGTCAGTTCATTAAGGCCTCGTCCCGTCCAATAAGGAAGTCTCTGGGTTTGAGTTTCCTCTCGTAAAGAGCAGGTGATGACAGTTCTCACATGACTCAGCGTTTAAGAGAGCGGCACAAACACGTGTGTGAAGTCCCACAAACATCCTTCAGTTAACCACAACACACACGACACAGAGACACACCAAGAGACACACACACACACACACACCCAGAGACACACACGCACACACACACACCCAGAGACACACACGCACACACACACACACACACAACGACACACACAGCCACACAACCACAACACACACGACACAGAGACACACACAGAGAGACACACACACACACACACACACACACACACAGACACACACACACACACACACACACACACACACAGAGAGACACACACACACACACACACACACAGCCACACAGAGAGACACACACACACACACACACACACCCAGAGACACACACACAACGACACACACAGCCACACAACCACAACACACGACACAGAGACACACACACAATGACACACACACAATGACACACACAGAGACACACACGACACACACAGCAACACAACGGCAATGACTTACAGAGACACACACACAATGACACACACACAATGACACACACGACACACACAGCAACACAACGGCAATGACTTACAGAGACACACACACACAGCTACTGATACGACAAACACTGTCACACACACAGAGACACACACAACACGACCACAACAACACACAGCGACACAACGACAAATAAAGCGACACAACGAAACACAACACACACAGCAACACACACACACAGACACACACAGCAACACAAGGACAATGACTTACAGAGACACACACTGCAACACACACACACACACACGACAAACACCGTCACACACACAGACACACACACAACACAACCACAACAACACACAGCGACACAACGACAAATAAAGCGACACACAGACACACACAGAGAGACACACACAACACACACAGCAACACACAAACAGAGACACACACAGCAACACACACAGCGACAGAGCTTCTAGATTGAATTTATAACATCAGTTTTTATTGAAGAAATAAAAGAGTAGTCAGTCAAGTTGTGAATCTGTTTCTATCAGGGACTCGAACGTCTGCACTCTAAATATGCGGCCCTGAGAAAATGTTGAACACTGGATTTTCATGTCGGCTGAAGCTCAGAAAATAAATCTTTGCGTCAGTCGATACGCTGAAAGCTTCGTCGTGAAGCAATCAGACTGCTTCATTCTCTGTGACTGCTATCTTCTTTTTCACGACTCAACATAAAAGCTGATGTCAAGTCTGGAAGGCCATGACAGAAAAAATGATGTTTTCTTAATTTTGTAAGTGTTTGGGTCATGGAAATGTGGTGTAAAAACTCTGATGTTTTCATCACGTCTGGGACTAATGACAGCCTCGCTTCTGCAAAACGTAATTTCACAATAAACAGCCAATGTTTCAAACTTCTGCTGATCCAACAGAAACCACAGGGGCCAGCTGGAAGCTCGGCAGGATTTGAATCAGTCTTTTTTTTATTTCAGATCTCTTTCTAGGTTTGTTCATGAAGTTAAAATGTGAATTGTGATGTCAGTGAGTGTTTAACTCTGCTTTATTTCAGCTGTCTGAGAGTCATTCCTGTGAGCTGAATCCACAACTCAGCGGCTCGTCTGCACCGCTGGCTGCTGCTATTAGCACTCAATCTCTCACTCAGTCTCTCCAAAGGCTCAAAGAATGAGCTGCAGCACTTACAGATGCCAAAACACATCCCAGCAAAGACGCCCGCTCATCCAACATCGCATGTTTTTATGTGTCTGATTTCATCTGAGCGCTCGTCAGTCAGCGCCGGGCGGCTGACAGGATGAAATGTGTTCGAGCACATCCGTGCAGAACTACTTGTTGCACGGGGCAGAAAAAACATTAGTTTGGCTGACAGTGAGTCAATAAGGCAGCAGTGGAGCTAAATGAGCTGGATCCGTCAGTAATAAAGCTCAGCCAGATCTCTGAAGGGGAACTCTTCAACCCCGAGCGTCCTCCCAACGGAGCCGAAAAACAAGCTGCAAACAGCACAAATCATGGAAAGCTCCAAACAATGACAGAGGGGACTGAGAGCCAGACGGGATTCACACAAACTCATACACATACTCACATAAGCACTGACAGACATATCTATTCTCTTACAATTATTTAAAGGTCCCATATTCTGCTAAATCCACTTCACCATGTTCCTCTAACTCTAACATGTGTACCTACTCTGTCTACAAACCCCCCAATGATGAGAAAAGTCCATCCTCTCCGTCTTTTCCCTGCTCCACTTTTCAGAAAATGTGTTCTCAAACAGGTCGTTTGGAGATTTTCCCTTCATGACATCACAAAGGGCAGTAGCCCCTCCCCCAGGTGGGTGACACTCCCACAGCTAGGTGTTTGTTCTGCCCTCTGAGTCTGCCTTCTCACCGTAAACAATAGGACATGGAGCAAGAAAGCCCGAGTACACCCAAGCCCTTCCAGAGAGGGGGCGTGGTCAGACACAGCTCATTTACATATTTAAAGGTACAGACACAGAAACAGCCTGTTCTGAGCAGGGCTGAAACAGAGGGGTTTATAGACATGATCAAATACAGGATCAGAGTGGATTTAGAACAAGACACTTCACACATGTTTTGAGGATCTCTGAGACTTATTTAAACTGGTTGAAGAAGAGGAGAATCTGTGACCTTTAAAGAATCAGCGTCATGCATTCAGACACAACTATTAAAACACTCACAGATTAACACCAAGGACTGATCACACAAAATAAAAGGCCAAAAGCAGAAACCACACATTCAAAACAGACTTCTCTAAGGCCTCTCAATCATCCAAAGTCTCCAATTATATCCCATGATGCCACATGAAAGCCAGTAATAAATCAAAGATTCTGCCATTACTCAACATAACGAATAATCAAAAAGACATTTATGGGGTTTCTATTTTGACTGATTTCATGTTTTACAACAAGACAAGACAGTTTTACAAAGTCCCTTTAGTCTATCGACCAATCAAGTAACAACAAATCATTTCATCACCTCTTTTATCAGAAACACATTCATAAACTCAGTGCCACCAGATGAATTTAATCTGAGGTTCGTTTTAAAAGGGGTTGATGTCACCATGTTTCAATCAGTAAACACAGTTTAAGATTTGCGCAGAGCTCTGCTGTGCAATGAAATAAACGTTTCACAGTTTCTTTATTTTAGGTGTAAAGACGCTAAAAAGAACGAATCTGCACGCTGAAGAAAACTTTAAAAGGTTGGCGAAAAATGCATCTAACACTTGAAAACAAAAGTGAAATTACAAGTTAATTTGACAAGGAACATTTTTGTGTTTGACTGAAAACAAATTTGTCTTCACATCGTCCTAATTACAGTCAAATTAAAAATGTTAAGCAGCCCGGACACTAACTTGTTTTTAGTTTAAACAACTTGATTTTTTTTTTTTTGACAGTGTAGTATGAAAGTCTTATGTCCTGTGGCACTCCTAAACATAATAAATCAAGCAGGTATCATGAAAGAAACAAAGCATCATCTTAAAGGCCCTTGAGCATGTGCTGAACTTGCTTATTACTGGACAATTTAGCGCTCTGTCCCAGGTAAGCTATTCTCACCTCCAGTCTAAGTCTAGAGTTCAACCATCCCAACCAGTATCCATTCCAATTTCTCCAGTTCAGGGGTCTGGAGTCGATCCCAGCTGTCATTGGGCGAGAGGCGGGGTTACACCCTGGACTCTCTACCAGTCAATCACAGAGCTGACATCTAGAGACAGACAACCAGCCACACTCACATTCACACCTATGGACAATTTTGGACTGTCCACACAGAGAGGCTCCTGTTCTGAACCAGGAACGCCCTCGAACCACTGCACCACCGTGCAGCCGGAGTTCAGAGTCAACTTTGTATAACAAATGTAATCTCTAATTGTTTAAAATGAGTGTGCTTTGTAATTCATAGTTGGTGCAGGCCAGCCATAAACGAGGGATGTGATGAACATAGACCGTCCTTACCGAGACAGTTGTGTCCGTCGTGGGCCAGCATGAATCCATCGTAGCAGGTGCACCTGTAGTTTCCAGGTATGTTGATGCATTCATGGACACATCCTCCGTTGTAGTCGTTCTCACACTCGTCCATGTCTGAAAGAGAAAGATGGTTAAGTTACTGAGACTTCATCATTTCACGTTTTTCTGTTATTTTCTGCACACAGTTAGAGTAGTCTTAAAGGCTTTTTCTCTTCTTTCTGCAGCCGTTGGTGGATTTCTTTTGTATTTTAAGAGGGAGGTCCTCGATTGAAGAAACACAAAACAGCAAATGATTTGGTCCAATTTTGAGATAAATTCTCAAAACTTTTTTCTTGTGAGTTGAACTAAATGCTGCACAGTTATTCTTGTCAATCAATGGAAATAAAATTGCTCTTGCTGGTAGTTTGAACCCAGATCAGACGACTCAAGCAACATTTCAGGTAAGTGCAGCTAAATAAAATGGCTGACAAGGTGATAGAAACGTAGCAACACAGTATCCAGGACACTCCCCTACAGTAGAACCCTTACAGCAGATTTACACGGCAGAGGACACTCTGATGGTGAGGAGGGGTAGTGGTAAGTGGAGAGGCAGGAGAGGAGAGCATAAGCCGGTGGTTATTCGTCCGTGACGCACCCTTGCCCCCAACACCCCCCACCTCCTCTGTGCTGAGCCAGCGGAGGCTTTTGCAGGAGCTGCTCACAAGTAGTTGCCATGAGGAGCCACTTAAACAAACAGTCCTCCCCCTCCGTGTGAATAGCAGGAGATCCGGCAGGGCAATCAGGAGGACACGGGCTAACATCCTCCTTCTCCTCATCCACATCCTTCTTCTCCTCAACCACATCCTCCTCCCTAAGTACTGAAGATGAGTGCAGGTATGTATCATCTCGAGGGATTTATATCTACTGTTGGAGGTGATGTTAGCATGTTTACCTTGCTCATAATCGCACATTGGCACAGTAGCAGACAACATTTTCCTATTAGCACTAAACACAAGCTGAGGCTATAGCCAAGTCTGATAGGAATTTCATATTGTGTACATATTTGGTCATAAACCAAAGAATTCCAAGTCATCCTGTAAAGTTTATTTTTGGTTGTACCAAATTTCACAACAACACATCAACTGGTTGTCGAGATATTCCATAGATGTTTTGGAGTGGGAAATGACATGCAGCAAAGGAGCCACAGGTCGGTTTCGAACCGGTTGCCGCCCGCTTGGAGGACTATAGCGTTCCGTACATGGATGGGGCGCGTCCAGTAACCACTGCGCCCCCACTTCTTATATACAGTCTATGCATTTAACTGAAACTTTGCGCCCTTCCTCACTCCAAACAAGTCGTTTCTTGTAGTTTAAACTCAACCACATGATGCAGATTCCTGCTCTTTGTACACCTTCCAACAAACCCAACCACCTTCAAACAACTTGTGTTGTAACAAGAATGAAGAACTTATTTTGCTGGAAAAACAACATTGCCAATGAACACACTGCAGGCTGCAATTATGGTTTCTTTTAAATGGATTTGGCAAAATAATTAGTACTATACGGACATTTTTTCCAGGAGACATGGGTAGTAAAAGTAGTTAATTAGATGAAAGATCACGTTCAACAGATTGGCAATGCATGACTGTATTACTTTCCCATCAACACCAATTTCAGGCCGACATACGAGCTGGGTATTTGTTTGTGTGATCACAGAGCTGTCCGTGAGTCAGGTTGCCAGGTTTGAGCGATGGTTGGATGGTTTACTCATACAGCAACGGGCAACACTCTCGCAAACACACTGACGTTTCGCTCAGCCTCAACATCCTGCATGTGGACATAACCCAGACTCGGACACTGAGCATACACACACACCCAAGAACACAAACATACAGCATGCACAGTCACCAACACATATGTGCACACTGACTCAAATACCACAGGACTTTCTATCCACAAAACACTTCCATTCAGCTGATTAACATTGTGAAATTGGCTCGGGGAAACGACCGCTTTGAAGTGTCCGAAAGCGGGCGGATGTAAACATGAAAAGATCCTCGTCTGAGAGGTTTCACTTGGTTAGAAACTGTCATGACGAAAAGCCAAATCAATGCCACATTCTGCACCATGAAGCGCCACAGACATGTTTACCGGAAGCCAATTACACAAGCCGACACACAACTCCAACAAAGGATGCCTGTGTCTGAAACCGAGGGACCAAGTCAGCATGATTGGGCTTTACAGGAACACTTAAATCCACATAAACTCAGTAGATTAATGACACCTCTTTGCATTAAAAAGATATAAATCAAACAGAGCCTACTTCCAAAATGTTCCAAAAGCGATCTTTAATTAAAAGGTCCATGTCTGCAAAGAAGAGCCAGGATTCATTTTAAATGTACGGAAAATGCAAAAAGTCATCAAAAACGGAAGCAAATAAATCATGGGGAAATTAAAAAGCCTTTCCCTCGTGAATATAAACTCCTCTCAGCAATCACTGGCTCGTCCTTAAAGGCATTTGCTACCAATTATCTGTTAAACTGTTTGGGGGGAAAAAGGTTGTTTGGACACTTTGTCGGGCTGCCAGCTCAGATGGCGCGGTGCAGCTCCATGTGGCACTTCCTCTTCATCTGTCAGAGATGAAGGGATGAAGGTGAAGAGGAGAACATGAGGAGGGAGAGAGAGGGACTGTGCCGCTGAGGGTGAATCAAAAGCAGCAGGTGATTAATTGGTGGCCGACTCGCTTCAAACGGGCACACTGAGAGTATATTCACACCATGTTGCCTCTCCTCTCAGAGGCAGACTGCAAGCCCTGCGATTGGTCCGCTGAGCAGCAACGCATTTCCAGTATTCACAACACTTCATGTATCATCACCATATTCAAAAAGAGCTACACAGACACCGCCCAGGAGTCCACAGAGTCATTAAGATAACCATCTGTATGGTTTTCATTTTGCACTTCTGTACCAAGAGATGACTTGTTATTTTTTTTATTGTCAAAACTAAAAAAGCAGGGGTGGAGATTTTCTGACATTTGGCCATTGTTCAGACAGAAACTAACAACTCTGTGCTTTGCCATACCCAGATTGGATCCAGATACATTTGAAGAACACGTGAAATGTGATTTTGTTGATCCACCTCACATATGAATAAAGGTCGGTTGATAAGCAATTCCAGACAGGTTTTCTGCAGATGATTCTCAGAGCAGAAAGTCTGGCTGCTCCAAGTGTCAGCTTCACCACAAGTCAATGTCAAAAAATGTCTGAGCAGGATCCTTCTTCTGCAAGCACACTCCTACCACTAGGTTTGTCCTGAGCCACTTCGAAGCTCCATACCTGGACCTGACAGCGAGACTGTTTCAGTGAAGTATCTCCGTTTCTCATGCAAACCATACGTCATCATTATACTTGGCTGTAACCACCTGCGCTGTTACCGCACTATGCAGAAAGGTCTAGAAACACATATCTGATCATTTGCAATCAACAATGTAGACTGTCTGTCTTTAGGATCTTCTTGAAGAAAACAGTCCCAGGTATAACTCCATCCATCTTTTAATTGACTCTGCTGATCCTGTTCAGGAAGCCAATGCACAACACTGCATCCAACAAAGCTGAAGTCTCCCGTCACCTTCTGTTACTTCCTATACTTCCTGAGAGTCTGACATGTTGCTGCACATCTAAAGGTTTGTGTTTCTACCTGTTTTGAATGCATGCACTCAGCCTTCCTTTAGTGCAAACCATCACTGATAATCTAAGGTACATCAATCAAATAGGCACAAAATCAAAACCTTCCTTCAAAGCTCATGGTGCATGCAACCAGAGACACAGAGTCATTCAGAGAGATTAGAGGGAGCAGAGAGAGGTCGGTGAAGGGAAGGTGAACTGGGCCGTCTCCACTTGGCCCCCGAGCAGTGCCACTTCCTGCCCCTGAGCTGTTGTTGACATCTGACGGCGGTGAGCTCCAACAGCTTCAGACTCGCTGCTGCTTCCGCTCACATGCACACGCCTTCTAATTGCCGGGGAAAACATTTGTGCTCCACGTCTCATCAAGTGAATTAGGAACCTTAACTGACGGCCCTGTGCACCCGCTTTGCATGACATAAGGAGGGGAAAGAGAGAGTAAAAGAGGAAGGGAGAGGAGGGGATGCTGCTCCCACTTCATGCAGGAGGACTGAGATTTCAGGGGGCTAAACTTAGTACTTATCACGGTGAGTTTTAACACAGTTTTCATGAACTAAAATGACTGAAAATCTGTGAGTTGCTATGTGATAAGGCAGAGCAGAGTAAATAAGATTTCACACAATAATCATTTTCTATAAGCTTTTACAAATCTCTACATCCATTATTTGTTGGCCCACACATTTACAATTGCACATTTGTGTCAGATTTCTTTTGCACTTCAAAGACAAATGCATCGTGCAAATGACCACAAATCAAGAAAACACCTCAACAAGTGCAAGGCAGAGCAGTGGGGTTAGGAAGACGGGGGCATGACTCAACATCTGCAACAATATCGCATTACTACCGTGTTTGTCCTCCAATCTGAGAATGAGCAATTCTTGATTTAGCAAACGGCAGCTAGAGTTACATTAGTAAGTTTACATTAACTTTACAGAGGGAAACATCTGCATCAGAACGAGTCAGAGTATTATATTTTGATGATTAATGTGGCCAAGATTTGATTGACAGGCGTGTTAAAAAAATGTCGAACAGAGCAGGAGTCTCAAGTTTGTCTCTGAATGTCGATCAAAGACTTTTTAACAGACTTGGGCAGCTATTTCAACACCACTGAGGTCCAATGACGGAGCAAAATAAACACAACATTTTCATTCATTTTTTGAGCCTATGGCACATCACGTTTCCTAAAACAGGCTAGAATCGTTTTTTACCACTCGGTCTCATATTTTCGGGTCGACAACAGACCGAAAGAGTTTCTTCTCTCCAAGTTTGCTTGAGTTATTACATTAATAAGCTGTGAAAGTTGGAAGTGGTAAGTCTTGACTCAACAAGATATTTGTGCAACTCAAATCACACAAATTTACCTCATATTTAATTTAATTATTTTTGCATATTTAAGACGCTCCGTTGTGGAGGTTAAGTCAGCACGTAGCTGCAGAGGATTTCTTGGTCCCTGTGAGTGACATTTCTAACCTGCAGCTCCAGACATCATCGCTCACAGAGTGAAGAGGGAGCGGCGCAGAGATGCAGTCATGAGGTCACTGTATCTATATATAAAGTCTGAGCCTCAATGAATGTGACCTGCTCCACTGAGTCTGAGCGAGGAGCCATCAGACGGCAGAGGGAGGGAGGCGCACGGATGTAATCTGTGCTGTGTGAGTGTGTGTGTGTGTTGAATGTATGTGTGTGTGGAGTGTGAAATGAAGAACGTGTATGGGTGTGTGTGTGTGTGTGTGTGTGTGTGTGTGTGTGTGTGTGTGTCTGGCCAGCCAGTGAGGAGAGCAGCTGACTGATGACGAAGGTGCAGACGCCAGGCAGACAATGGCCTAGTAATTGTCTGCCACCTCTCCCTCTCGCCCTCAGCCCCGTCTCCCTCGTCATCCATTCTTCCCGTGAGATGCCCTTTCTCTCTCTCTCTCTTTCTCCCTCTCTCTCCCTCTCTCTCTCTCTCTCTCTCTGTCTGTAAAGCAGGTCAGGTGTTCGTCACTGTGGCACAGAGTGAAGGAGGAGCTGAATGTGGTCTCAAGCTTGAAGGTTGGCTTTCAGAATAATTTGCAGTCACACAAGGAAGCCCTGTCCCCTAACGGGCAGGATTAGAATCACCAGTGGAGGATTCATCAAGTTTACTCACATTTTGTCGGCCAAATCTCAACACTTTTGATTTTTGGTTTAATTTCTGATCTGAAACTCACAAGATTGACATGAAGTCAGATGTCGCAGGAAGTCTGGATTGCATTAAAGTCGATTATAGGAAATGCATCGTCTAGATGTTGAGGAATTCTTCAGTGAGGACACTCGTCCCCCAAATTTCCCCCGAGGTCAAAGCCATCAGTGAGTAAAGGTGTGATATTGATTCAAAAAGTCAGAGGTGCCATTTGAACCCGCAGCATGATTGGCCTCCTAAACTTACCCGGGTCGTTTTAGTAAGTTAGAGACTACAGAATTTAAGAGAGCTACCTCTTGCCTCTGTTTTAAACACCATGACAGGCAAACCACTCACAGCCACATCTAGAAACTTTTTAGAGCCGCAGATTATCACAGCGTGCATGAGGTGAACATGCAAACTCCAGGATTTGAACCAGGAACCTTTTTGCTCTGAGGCCATATCAGAGCTCACCACTGCAGCATCATGCAGCCAGAGTCGGTATTTGATAACCATGACAAGGAAGCTGACTTTTTCCTGCTGTAAGTCCGCCTATCCCTAAAACATAATAGGCTGTTAATCGTCTTTTTCCCAGTTTCCCAGTGTTTGGGTGGTGTAATAACAGGTTTGAATCTATTGAACTTTGACACATTTGTTATATTTATATTTTAAAAAATTATATAGTTTTATCGCCCAGGAAAACGTTAGATATTTATACGATTTAACTGTGCACAACTGTTTATGACACGTCATAAGAACCTGGGTATGAGGACGCATTGCCCCCTAAAAGTTCAGCTTTTTCTCTCTACTTTGAAGCAGATTCAGCTGCATGCACAGTTTTCTCTCCAGCTGATAATATTTCAACATCGTCAAGCACAACTTAATGCCAGTTCCTTCATTTTTCATTTCACTTTTTATGTCATGGCAACAACTCCATAATTAACTTTGCATTTTCTGATCTCAGTGAAAAACCCTTTCACCATTATTATAGCAGTAAAACTTCTTCAAGTGACGAAGCATGAACTGTGTTTGTCATCTAATCTATAACAGTAATTAAAAAAATAACCAAATGATTTCGAGGGACAAACTGCACAGCTAGACTCTTTTTTTTAAAAACAGTGCTACAGTGTTCAAAGTGACATTTTAATCTACCTGCCTCAAACTTAATTAGCTGCTCTGGCACAGAGATAAAAAAAATCCCGAGACACAAAAGTGTTTGTGAATGTTGATTGAAGAGGCTTTGGGTGTAAAAACATAATGAGAGGGAGGAGAAGAGGCTTCTTTCAGAGCCACAGGCAGCTCTGATGAAAACCAATCAATTAGCCTGTAAGTGACAAATGCTGAGTAAACAGGAGGCTGCTTTCACGGGCCTCTGCCAGCTCTGTGGCAACCGGCCACATCACTCATCCCTGCGGAGCATCTACACTGTAAAAAAAAAAAAAAAAGAAAAAAAAAAAAAAAGGTTCACAGGCCACTGAACCTGTTTGGAGAACATCACCTCCACATTTAATCCGAGCACACAGACCACGTCGAAGTAACAAAAAAAGAAGAAAGAAAACAGGGAGTGAAGCTGGATTTGGTCGAGACATTTGAGAGATTTAAGGATTTGACATTTTATATTGTTGATAAGATTGATTTTTTTGTGTGCACATGGAATGCCTTCACTAATCTCCAAAAGGCTTGCGGAGTTTTTCTGCCCTGAACTTTAAAAACACAGCAAAGTCTCTCAGATTCACGCTGATCCACCTCATCATAACTCCAAACTCTCCACTCGGTAAACAAGCACGCATTTATATTCTATCCAGTTCATCGAGACCGCTCTATAAACAGGGAGACAACTCTCTGCACACACACACACACACACACACACACACGTTCCAGAGAGCAGCTCCTCCCACATACTCTTCATTTGACAGCACAGGGATAAAAGTTCACATTTTTCCATAACGAGCCGGCGGTATCAGCTCGTGGAAAAGTCTGCAGAGAGTTCAGTCTTCATAAACGCCAGATCAGATTTCAGAAGCGAGCGATTTTTCAGAGAGCGCTGACTTGACAAAAAGACTCTGAGGACGCAGGAGAGCTGGAGATAAAGTGGAAGAGGAGAAGCGATGGTCACCGGTGTAAATGAAATGGATGTGCTGCTGCAGTCTGCTTGGATGAAAATGAAGCAAACATGGAATTTGAAAAAACCAGCAGTTCCTTAAATAGCCACTAGAGGCTGTCTCCTGTAGTGAGTCAATCCCCATAGAGCCCCATGATAAGACACTGAACTTTACAGCAGGACTAAACATGTTTACAGCCTGGTACAAAAAAATGGTTTGGGTACATTGAAGCTTAAAGTGATGTAGAATTAGGGGGCGTGGCCTCTTTGAGTGATAGGTGGGAGCTGCTAGGTGTCACCTCAGCTAATTCAGTCACTGACCTTTAACCTCTGGGCCGTGTTTGTGCTCATTAAGATGCAAAGTTTTCTTCAGTCTCTTACAAAACTGTGTACACGTTGCTGATTGAAAATAAACAACGCTCGGCACATCTATTTCACAAGACGGGTAAGCTGGAGCGGAATGAATCCATCTAAGATAGCAGATTACCCCAAGTCTGGTGCTTTGGACCTCAATATGTTGTTCAGAAAAGATATTGTTCTCGTTTGATTTTAAATTTCCGGTGACAACTCTAGTTCAGTGCAGACGGTAAAGCTTTGATAACTTGCCGTTTGCAGACGCCCCCCCCCCCCCCCCCCCCCCCCCCCCCCCCCCCGCCCTTCTCTCTCCAGCTTCCCCGTCTTGTCCAAATATGGTCACTTCTGGCACCAAAAAAAAAAAAAAGCACTGCTAAAATCTGCCAAAATGCAGAACTCCAGGTCCTGCTAACACTAAAGGCTCCCCTGCAGAACAATGCGGTCTACGGGCTGCTAATTTGTAGTGCTGAGTTGTAGCAGAGACTGGCAGTCTAGGTCATCTCCCATGGTCACCTGCACTCAAATCCAAACCCTTTTGAAAAGCAGAACAACGAGCCAGGCTTCTCTAAACATAAAGAATATCTCCACGTCCCGCACTAGCGAACAGAACGGGCTGCCAAAGTCTCCTGTGGGACTTCTTTTTGCCTTTAGAGTCGATGCTGATGGTGGTGAACCTTCACTGACTTAACAAGCCTGTGTGCTTAAAGGTGCAACAAGACAGTGTTGTACCAGCACGCAAACACTACGAACCTCCCCAAGCAGCTCAGAGACACCCAGACCTCTCCAAGGGGGACAAAACATGACAGCTTCGCATATAAACTAGTTGCAGCGTTTCAACATCAGACCAGCATGTTAGAACATGCATTATCGAGTATCGACCCAGTATTGATTCAGTATCGAGTAACGATGCTAAACGTGGTATTTGTGTTGAAGTCAAGACTTTGGCATCGTGATTAACTTTTTGTATTCACACTAGAATGACACCGGTTCTATTTTGGTGGTGTAGAAGAGACTTTCTGCACACCGAGTTTGTCAGGATGTTGTTTGATCTCCATGGCGATATGAAAGTTATCGTAAGGTTTGTATTTTTAAGAGTGATAGAGGAGCAATCAAACCAGCTCCTATTCACATTCATTCGCTCCACCGCCAAACAAAACAGGAACATGGAGGTATGAAGAGTGCGTGTGGAGGTCACCAGTGGAAGGTGAAAAATGAGAGATGAGAGTGTGGACAGATCGAACGTTCTCCTGAGGATTACGGGGTAAAATCTTGACGTAAAAAAATCTTCCAATCTCATCATCCACACTGCGTGCTTTGCGCTGCTGAGCGAGTCTTTGCTGATATGAAGCGGTGCTGATAATAAAGAAGAAGACCTGAGGGATGGAGCGAGCACAGGCGCTCTGCTGCTTCCAGGTGCTTCCAGGAATAGCCCATACGCTAATGGGGCTGGCCGGCAAAGTGGCCCGTAATGCCTGTTGATGGAAAACACAGCCGGCCAATTACAGCGCTCATATCTAATCACAGGGGTCAGGGTCAACTCCCATCCACCATCCGTCTTCATTTGGCTGTTGCCTCATCACTGGAGGGGGAGTATCGATAGAGTTCAGTGTACAGTGTGTTTGGGAAGCATGACACACGCGCAGACGTGTGTACACAGAAAAATAGTGATGTCATGAAGTTGACATTCAGAGTACAGCTCTCCCACATGTACACGCACACACACACACACACACACACACACACACACACACACACACACACACACAATGTAATAAAGAGAAGCTGGAAGGACAGATCTGCACAGACAGCAGCTTAAAGAAGGAAGATTACACTCCTGAAGACTCTCAACCTTCTTCTTCTGTCTCCCCTCGGTGGACAGAGGAGCATCTGTTTGTCATGACGCCACCTTCAGACTGTGTGTGTGTGTGTGTGTGTGTGTGTGTGTGTGTGTGTGTGTGTGTGTGTGTGTGTGTGTGTTGGTGCAGCTTGTCCAGTTTAATAAATCTAAGACTGTAAGGCAAACAGGAAGGACATCCAAGCTGCATAATCACACAACCAATAATCTCAAACATCTAAAAAGGGGTCAACAAAATACGAGGATTTTCTTTGCTCACAGACTAAAATCCAACCCGGCCCCTCTGATCTAACTCTGGGTATGGCTAACAGACCTTCACTTGATGACCTCAGTCCGGAGAGGGGGCCTTCAGTTACCTGCGGGCCTTCTCTCTGGAACAAGCTACCTGCTGACCTCAGGTCAATCGCAAATTCATTTTTCAACACCGGAGGTTGAAGCTTATTTTAAACGCAAAATCCTGAACATTTCGAGAAAGCAGTTATGGAATCTTCCTGACGCACCTCATAGACTATCCCCATCGGACGGGTGGGGTGGCGGCGGGTTCAGGAGGCAAGACACGACGGAATTTAGAACAGCGCAGAAATGGCCGACAGAGCAGAAGCGTCTGACGCTATAATAAAAATGTTTCCCTTTATGTTAGTGCTGCCTGCGACATATTCACCGCATCAATAAAAGAGCAGAAGAGAACTGGAAACACGATGCAGAGGCCATATGACATGCATGGAGCTGCACGTGTCACAGCGTGCTGGTCATGGTTTGCACTCGCTCCGGGTAACATTTCCAGAATATTTCCGGCTGAATGCACACGTCAGCTCGCCGCGACTTTGAAACATTTACAAAGGGACTTGCAAGAAAAAGGCATCTGTCTGCGTTCACGCTTATTCACAAAACTCCTGAAAATGTGTCGACATATCTAAAGCAAGCTACTTTACTTCTATTACAACGGACACTTTTGATCGGTGTTGCCAGACAGCTGATCGTTTTCAGCCAAAATCTGTAAAAAAAATAAAAAAAAATAAAAAACGCCCATAATATATAATCAATACTTCGTCTGTAATCTCATTCTAACCAGCAAACAATAAAATGCACACCGACATCTTAAGAGCACATCAAATAACTCCTTTAACAATAAAAAGCAGCATCCCACAATCACGGCATACTGAGCAGTGGAACATGTGGTACATTGTAAAAGATTAGCGGATTACACTCTGCATGTGTAATGTGTGAGTCTGTGTGTGTGTGTAATGTGTGAGTGAGTTAGTATCCAGTATAATAGAGCAAGGTTGGGGGGGGGGGGCGTATGTGTGCAGCTGACGGAGCTCCAGCTGTGGTGTGCTTTGAGGCAGAAGTGAGTGGAGGTGTGAACGCACAGCCAGGTGCTGCCCCCGTCTCACCCTAACACCCTCGCTCAGTCCACTTCCGCCCCGTTAATTAGGAGAACCTGTCGGGGGGGGAGGGGGGAGAGGGTGATGGTGGGGGTGCTGGGAGTGTATGGGGTGTGTGTATGAGGGGATGGGGGAACAGCTGCCTGAATAGGAGGCCTATAGGTCTTGTACCCTGATCCATCCAGAGTGGGTCCAGATGTGATTGAAGTGGACTGAAGTTCACATCCGACACCTGAGCGCCCTCTTTGTATAAAATCCACGGCTCACATTTGGAATCATCTCAGGGGTAATCTTTGACTGAAGCTCAGACCCCTCTTTGACCTATGATTATTTTTTTTTTTCAGGACCGGACATTTGAAATCTTCACTGAACAAACATCTTGTTGCGGCGTCACATTTTGAAAGTGAATGCATTAAACATGGAAGTCACTGGACTGTCACTCAAATCAGTGAAACGTGTCACACTGATGGCGACGGCACAGCTGAAGATAGGCAGGAAATGTTCAGGGTAGACATGCTCAACGGGTCGTGGCCGGGGTTCGAACCTCTGTATGTGACGCTCTTTTTCTACTGACCGGATGACTCTCCATTTAATCTCGTTCTCAAGTCCAGAATATGTTCAATAAAATGTTACAATTAGTCCAGCTGTATTGCCAGCTCTCAGTTTTATCATTCTCTTTATTAGAGATAGGACAGCTGAAGAGAGACAGGAAACATTGGGAGGAGAGAAAACGGGGGGATGGCATGAAGCAAAGGGGGCCGAGGTGGGATTCAAACCACGGCTGCTGGGATGAGGGCTTTCGCCTCTGTACACGGGGCGCGCAACATAACCGCTATCTAGTCTATCGGCGCCACAACAACATTGCTTTCTTGGCGTCCAAACAGCCATCAAATGAATTTAAACAAGGGCGAACAAACACTTAACAACATCTTCAAAAAAGTTTCCCACAATGCCCCCCTTCAGGCTGCAACCAGCTCCTTCTGAGATCTCTGATCCAGTCGTGCGTCTTCGTTGATTTAAACACCAACCCGAAAGGTCTCGATCTGAAGTCTGTGTACATCTAGTACATCGTAGCCATTTCAAACAGCGAGACTCGCAGAGACAAAGAGAGAGAGAGCACGTAAATAAGGACGTTTTGAAGAAGCGGGAAAAGTTTCCACTCACCCTCACACTGCTTGCCATCTCCTTTGTATCCCGGCTTGCAGATGCAGTTGTAGGACTTGGGCGTGTTCTGGCACAGGGCGTCGATGTGGCAGTCGTCCGAACCCTCGGCGCACTCATCTGCATCTGCTCAAAACATCACAAATCAATACACAATTAAGACGGGAGTCCCCACGGAGGTGTTGGGTACATTCTCACATGCTGGATCAGTTTCAGCGACCTCACTCATCTCATTCCTCTCCTCGTTTGCGTACCACAGCGAAGCCTGCCCTGGTTACCCACATTCATCATTCCAGTGACCTCTCTGCACTCATTTTTGACATTTGGAAAACTAAAAGAAAACGATGCCGGATTGGCACTTAAAAGACACATACTCCTCCTCCTGGTTAGAGCGTAGAGAGGAGAACCCCAGAAAGGAGGATGTGTGTGTTTAATATCACAACATGTAGAGGGACGTGCCCGCTCCACTGCTCATAACAAGACTCCTCTCAAAGTGAACAATGTGCTCTTGTGTTTTGCGTGTGCGAAGGAGCTCTCAAATCCAAGATGATTACTCATATCTAAGATGAGGGTCTTTTAACCACAAATCAAAAGACGGATGTGGATTTTGAAAGACGTGGGAGATTGATGATAGGTGGAAAAGTATTCAGACGCCGTCTCTTACTGGGCAGGTTGTCGTCAAATCAGGCGACATCACTTCATTAAAGAATAATGTCTCCTTTGCAAGACATTGAGGATCGAAATTCTCATTTTCACTTTCACTTGTGTTTTTCTGCACCTCCTGAAAAACTTTTTTTCCCCCGACGCAGACCCTCTGTCTTTATCCGGAGTTTTTACTGCCAGCCACCTAGAATTTTCCCTAGTGAGCCACCATGTGTGAACGCAGCAGGATATAGTCAGGAGAATTCATAGACTGTCTGCACGTGACTGCTGCGATCTCTGTGCACGTAATTTAAAACTTCCACTTGGTAGCGTCACAAACGAAAACTAGTGTGTGAGCCAGCCTGGCTACAACGAGAAGCCAAAACTCCAAGTGATCCGTTCAGCGTTTTTCAACAAACGCACTCCTGAACATTTCTAGATTCCGGACAGCTTGTCCCTGAAATCTTTCAGGTTTGCATAGTCACACATGTTGACGTTCCGGGGCAGGTTCCTGGGGGGTCAGGGTATGAGATGAAAAGTGCTGCTAATGCCCCTTCATGATGTGCATGCAAAGGTGCCTGATTGAGCATTTAAAAATCAACGTCAGCCCTCGACGTTGTGTTAAATGTTTGAGATAAATGAGAGGCTGTCAGAGGAGCTCTATAAAGTTGTTCGGTCTACAGCCGGACGACATGCAGAGAACAGCTCCTCTATTGATCAGGTTATTGATAGAGGAGCCGCTCACACCTGGGCCTAAATCTCAGGGCAGGGGGCCAACTAATTACACACACACATACACACACACAAACACAGATGAGGGGGTGGGGGTGGGGGGGCAAAGATAGACACAGAGATGTTTTGGTTCTCTCCTGTTTTCTGGCATTTCTAACGTTCAGCAGACCTTTACATCACCACAGAGCCCGCTCTGCTCGTCCTCTGCTTCCATCACAGTGTAAATAGCCTGAGTGTGTGTGTGTGTGTGTGTGTGTGTGTGTGTGTGTGTGTGTGTGTGTGTGTGTGTGTGTGTGTTATTTGTGTGTGTACTGTGTGTGAGAGTTTAAGTCAGGCAGCCCGGCGGGAAGCTGCCTGTGGTTGAGCCCCCTGCTCTCTGTCTGGCCCTCCGCCCGGCTCAGCCCTATAAAGGCAATAAATAAACGATAAAACGGAATTTACAATAAATATTTTTCCTGTTAAAAAAAAAAAAAAAAAAAAAAAAAAAAAGAGTCTGCGAGTGTTTTATTGGAGCTGAAGTGAAAACAGAGAAGCAACAAGTTAAGAGTCTTGAAAAGCTGCCGGACTCAAATGTTTCGCCCTAGTTGCCCCTATCTTCAGTGTGCTCCTGGTTTTAACAAAGCCTCCTCTGCATGGTGGCTCACTGTCTCAATATTGACTCCTCACCCATTCTCAGGGGTGGGAGGCTGAACAATGTGCTGCTGCTGCTGCTTCACGGTCGATATTGGGCCCCTGCTGCCTGCCTGCCTGCCTGCCTGCCTGCTCCTCCTGGGGATTTGACGGCCCTCCTGCCACCTCCACCCCCGTAAGCCTAATTTTACGCACAGCCTCCTCCTCCTCCTCCTCCTCCTCTCCAGCTGCGGACAGGCCACCAAAAAACCCAGAGACAAGGTGCTCCGTGGCGGCTTCCACCTCTGCTAAATCATTAGCACCATTTTCCTGACGGGTGTAAAGATGAAAACAGGCAGCTCTCTCACTCCAGAATCAAAGCAAATGAGCGCTTAACCTCGAGATCAAGCTGCGGTTTCCGAGTGAAATTGACCTTTTTACGCGCAGGAAACAGAAGTTACAGTGAAGTCTGGGAGGCTGGGGGAAACGGACTGGAGATCAGCATGTGCATCACAAATAGCTTTTAAGGGGGGAATGTGCACAAAAAAAACAAACAAAAAAAAAAAACTCCTGCAAAGACTTACAGTCAAATAAAGCAAGATTATTTTTACGGAATTATCGTTTTCAGCGGCATTTGTGACTTTTCGGCTTCATTGAATGTATTTTTGCACAATTCTCTGATGCATCGAAAAGCTCCATGTGCATTACAATATCATTTAAGGACCTTGCAGCATGCATTGTTGACTCAATGAAAAGTTTAAGATGAACAAAATTAACTTTATGGTGTTAGATAAATCTCAACTATTTCTTTAGTGTCCCGGTCCGGTTTCCATCATTTTCTCCTTGAAGCCGGTGACTCTGACGCCACTATATATATATTTTAAAAAAGTGCATTTAACGGCTGACAACAAAGCCAAAGACAGACAGAGAGGAAAGGGGAGCTCTTACCTGCGGGTCCGACATCCCCCATCACCCTGCAAGTATTTATGAGGAGGATAAACAAACAAACGTCCCGGGAAAAACAAGCGCTCCCCATGCTGACAGACGGTGTGAGGATTCAGCAGGGCTTTTCTGGGGGTTTGGACTGTGGGTGTGTGTGTGTGAGAGAGAGAGAGAGAGAGAGAGACAGAGTGTGTGTGTGTGTGTGTGTGTGTGTGTGTATGTGTGTGTGTGTCTCTGATAGGAGAGGAGGTGGACTGGCAGAGAGAGAGAGAGAGGGAGAGAGAGAGGAGCCCTCTGATTGGCTTGTTTGTGCCGGTAGAGGGAAGAGAGAGAGAGAGAGAGAGAGAGAGAGAGATGAGAAGTGTTCAATGAAAGAGCCTCATGATGGAGATTCAGATCTCAACTAAACTGAAAACTGTGAACCATCGAGATCTTGTTTTTTATTAACATCGACTGTATCGATATTTTCAATCTGACTCGGACGATACTGAAACATTTGCAAACTTTACTGCGACTTCTTTAGACTCCCGACACCCCACAGTCTCTCCTCAAAACATTTTCATTCCCACAAACAAAAACACATTAAGACTGTGTTAACTTAGCAGAAGTGTAAAATGTGCAGCGTTCGTTTTTACATGACATTGTAAAAAGGTGCACACCGCCACCTACTGGATGGAGAGGGGAAGTTCAGACTGGGTTGTGTGAGAATAACCGATCTGAAGTTTGGATTTTAGTAACTATAAATCTAAATTTGGAGCTTTGCAGCCAAAACCATCGATGTGCCGATATTGTCTTGGATCCCTGTAAGAAAAAATAATTAAATTAATTTACAGTTTTATTTGCTTTCCTTATCTCCAAACCATGTGATGCAGGGCAGTGGTTCCTAGGGGGTTGAAGGAGCTATTTATTTGTTGTTAGATTGGTATTTAGTTTACTGATGTGTGTATTGTTATAGGTGTTTTTTTTTTAGTTATTCTACACGATTTCTTTATTTAGAATATATTTTTGATAATATTTTCTTTTGCTAGTTAATTATTGAGTAAATGTAGTTTTGCATGATGAGTATTTTTGTTGGGTATTTGGGTAACACTGTGGGCACCTGAGGTCATATAGGTAAGAGGAAGGCAGAGGACCAGCATGCACCTGGGTGGGCGGCAGGAGCCGTGATTTTTTTCTTCTTTTGTTTGCTTGCTTTCTTTTGAAGAAATAAACCGTGAGAAACGCAGATCTTTTGCGTGGACATTGGACTTCTTTTAACCTGTGCGTCACATCCCCATGATGCATCAGTGGACATTCGATTAAGTTTGATAAGTTTATTTTGATTTCTTCGGACAAAGAGCCACTACAATGTTTATAAATGGGCCACCAGATTGTTAAAAAGGTACAAACTGAAATTAAGTCACAGTTAAATGGTTCATTTTTCTATCTTAAAAAAGTAAAACTTGTCTTTTCCACAAACATTCTGTCATGAGGGGTCACAATAACAATGTGAATTATGAACGTAAAAAAAGTCGAACGAACGAAAATGACGTTTCTCCTAATTGACAGTTTTCTTGAGTTATTATTGACTGTTAATCATTATTTACAGTCTATGGTCAGGACAGGCTGTACCAGTTTACTAAGGGTTTAAGGACGAAGAAATACTGCCACCTTGTGGTTTCACTGTAAAGGTTACTTTGCAGTTTGAGAAAAGGTAAATCTTTCTCTGTCAGCGCAAGACAAAAAAAACAACTAAGTAACTTGAGGAGTTTTATTTATTGCTTTTTAAGAAAAACTGTCAAAATATATTTTTCTAAAGTACAGTTTAGTAGTACTAAAATTATAATAATATAAATATAAACTAGCCTACTACTGTCTCTGGGTCCAAGTTGTTTTTTGGCTACTTAGACATCAAAATAAAAGATTTATTCTCAACGGCAGGGCTCCATTTCTCTTAATTTTTGCCTCTATTTTCCAGTTCAATATCTCAATATATTCTTAACATGTGGCCAATATTCGTGAATCATGCTGCAGTATCTTCAATATCTGAGGAGGCCCTACCTTTTGCACACAAGTATTCTTTTTTACTTTTTGGGACTTCAGCGGCTCTGTAAATATATTAATAATAAAAAAAAATAAAAAACACACAACCCCATTAATATTTAGCCTACTAATACAACGCACCAGGGCCAAAAAGGAGCCAAATGCAAATAACATCTTATTTTAGCTACATTTTTCATGAATTGCGTTGTTTATTGGCCTTTAGGTATTTATATCAACACGAGATTGTTGGGCGTTTTTTGTTTCACATGCAGCCTTGGCGAACAAGAGAAACAGCGCCTTCTGCCGGAGAAATTGTGCCATGACAACGTTAGCCCCACCACGCCCACTTCAGTACATTCTGATTTATATCCAATCACAGAGAGGAGTCAGGGTGATGCCTTAAAGACACAATGAATGTTGGTTTTGACAGTGTCATCTTAGTTACTTGCTATTACACTCATCAGGTGCCACTTTTTCGCCTTCGTTTAATATTTAAAATAGTACAAAGATGACCATCTCGTGTTTATACGAGTTGTTTTGATGGTATCGGGGCAACTACTGCTAGCCTCCTGAAGCTTAACTCGCTTTATAGATCAAATAAAACAGGAGTATATTACATTTTTCACACTTTGCAGCTTAAATGTCTTGAAAGAGTGGTAACTATTTATTCTGACGAGATAAATCTGCATATAAATGCAGACAACGCCATGGGAAAAGAAGAAGAAGAATGGAAAACGTACGGCAATGGTAGAGTTTGAGTAAATTACGTGCTGTACCTGAACGCAGCACAAGACCTCACCAACTGTCATGGCGTCTCCCTTGAAGGGGGATTGGTACTGGAGAAACTAGCCGCTGTCATCTATCAGTTTTCTGCCGCAAACAGAGCATTCCATCCGGATTGAAGCGGCTTTGAGGAGCGGGTAGTTGCCATGGGGACTGTTCATGCTAAGGTAACTCGGTTTTCTCCCACGCACCTGTCCTTTTCTGCGGATTATTGACCATGACCTCCCTGTTGAAAACGTCAGTCAGTGCTGCAGACTCACCAGCGCCTGTACTCGATGTACACTTACACAAAGAGAAAGAGAAAGACGAACAATAAAGAAAAGCGAAGGTGGAAATGAAGTTTAAAGTGGAAAATTGTAGCCTGATAAAGTATGTTAGCCTGCTTTCCGTTTAATTACAAGAAGCATTTCAGTCAGGGCGGCATTTTCAAATTCAGACACAGGCACATTTTTGTCTGCATGCCTCGATATCCTCGAGTTAGGGACATTTTAGTGAACATTTGGCTTTTTGTTACGGTATTTAAAAAGCCACTTTAAGGCCAAACACGGTGTCCTTTCACCATTTATCAGTTTATATCAGAACTTTAAGTATTGTGATAAGAAAGACCAGACGACCCCTCTCGAGTGACTCGCCGTGTAACGTGAAGTGACTTTCACTGGTCGTAGGACATTAGACACTCCCACCCATTAACTGTCCTGCCCTTTCTCTTCCCTGACTGCGGCCCCTGCCCTTTAAATGTGCTAATCGTACTTTTTTTTTATTATGCTCGTTGTCTAGGAGTTGTTAGGTGTTATCTAATCATACCTCTACGGTGGCCCTGAGGGGTCAATGCATGCAGGGCATTTCAAGAAAACACAAGCAAATGAAGAAAACATCTCCATCAATTTGGAAACATTTAGAAAAAGGGGGTGCAAATTAGACCTACATGATATGAAGTGAAATAAATAATAACAGCTAACAGTTTTAATGTGTATCTCCAGTTTTTATGTAAAGAGCATTTTTTCCCACACTAAACTCACACCAGTTAACCTCAGGGTAGTTAAATAGCTAACTTGAAATGGTGTGAAATCATGAATTAACAGTTTTGTTCTTATCACCCGTGCAGAGTCTGGATCCTCTCCCGATGCATGGCCGGGATTTGGGAGTTAACCCGGATGACTTGATGGAGACTCCGGACCTGGAGCAGGAGAGCAAGCAGGAGATCCTAGAAAACAAAGATGTGAGTGCTCAAAGCGGCGAAAGAGAATAGTGAACAAGTTCAAGATGGTTCAGGATGGTCGGTGTAATATAACAGGTTTCACATTTGACAAATTTGACCTGAAGTTTATTTTGCTCTTCCGGGGGGGTCCGCTGACCTCCAGGGGCCCTTGGGAGTTTCCAGGGATCCCAAGTCTTACTTTAATTTGATCAATGAGTAACAAAATGTCTGTGACCATTTTGGTTTGCAAGTTTCACTTTCTGAATTCTAAAAGAATTAATCTCATGAGGTTCTGAACCTGGGGGAAAAATCGTACAAATATGGATGTATGGTCTAAAATATTTGATAGTAAACTGTAGCCCCGTCCAGACGGCCGTTTCAAGAAGTCATATTTACGCCCCTGTAACGTTTCGCCTTCAATCTGGATGTCAAGGAGCTGTAACGGGGGGAAGAAGTCTGAATGTGTGTGTATGTGGAGCTCCCGCTGTGCCGTGCTTCTGCAGCCGAGAGGTGTTAAAGTAAAACTTTTTTTCTCAGGTGGTCGTCCAACACGTCAACATCCAGGGTCTTGGGAGAACTAAAGAGGACCTGCTGGGCTACGAGATCTCGGATGTTTTTCATGCCAAAAACCTGATCGATGTACGTATTTCAGACTGCACCGCTCATTACGGCGTCACAGTCATCTCTCTGAGTTGTGTTTAAAGTAAAGAAGACGAGGGTTCCTAAGTGTAGAGTTCTGTTTCATGTCATGTTCACAGGTGATGAAGAAAGCTCACGTGGCCAGACAGAAGCTGCTCCGCCTCGGGATCTTCAAGGATGTGGAGGTTCTTATTGACACGTCTGAAGGTAACTCGTTCAGAGAAGAAGCACAACACGATACAATCACTTTACGTTTACTAAAACCAAAAGTTATCTCAGAGAGTGTTGTGGATTACCGACCTGCTCTGGAGCTCAGATTGTAATTACAGCATATGCATCTTTTAATGTGAGTTAAAGGAGCAATCAGTGAGATGTGTAGTGAGTGAAATGATAAAGTGACCTCACTATATGATCAGACATTAAGGAAACATGCTATGTTGAAGTGCTGGCTTCTCTGACAACAATGCAATGGGGGCGGGCCGCCCCCCCAATATAATGGTAGGGGAAACACTGATGCAGCAGCCAGTATGTCCTCCTTCTAACTTTAGATTCTGCTCCTGAATGCTCTGGATTTGTTTGGACCAGAGAAGGTAGGCGGTTTTAAGGCGACCCCCCACACGGCCGTTTTGGACACCCCTCGGTTTGCCAGATATGAGAGCAGTTATCAGGTCAAACCAACAGGTGTTGCAGCGATGGAAGCGGGCAAGAGAACTGGTTCAGATAGAAGTGATTGTACTCGACCTAAAAAGCCTCTGCATGTTTCTAATAAGCTCCACGAGCAGAAACGTGCTCAAACTAGGATCAATATTGGAGATGCTTTTGAAAAATGGAGAGAGGTTAGAACACAGAAAGGTTTACAGACTGATGCAGAGCTGGATAAACACTGAAGCTTCAGTGTCCACCACATGGTGATCTGTGTGAGCATCGACTCTAGAGAGGAGGGGGCAGGGGGAGACAGCGCTCTACAATGTTTAGAATTTAGACTGCAGTACCAATTTTAAACACTAGGTGTCAGAGTTACATACTGCTCCTTTAAAAGCTGTCTACTTGAGTGACTATGCTGGAAAAAAGTTGTCTGTTTTCTCTCCCCCCTGATTGGTTGGTTCTCTCTCCTCAGGTAAGGACGCTCTGCCGAACGGTCTTGATGTGACTTTCGAGGTGACGGAGGTCAAGAGGCTGACAGGAAGCTACAACACCATGGTCGGCAACAATGAAGGAAGCATGGTGAGAGAACAACATCACTCACATGTATATATAATTCATGTCAGCCATGTTTCCATCTGTTTTACTGGGATTGCTAAGAAGCTTGAGTGCATTCTTCAGGAGATGGAGGGGCCTTAAACATCGATCTATAAGTCAATTAAACTATGAATAAAATCAGATATTTCTGGGCTCTGATCAGTCATCCTTTTATGACCACACACTGAGCTCACAGTGTTTTCGTCCAACAGGTTCTGGGATTGAAGTTGCCCAACATGTTGGGTCGAGCTGAGAAACTCACCTTCCAGTTCTCCTACGGGACCAAGGAGACGTCGTACGGCCTGTCCTTCTTCAAGCCCCAGCCCGGACACTTTGAACGCAAGTATGTGAAGAACACAAATACTGAACTCACAATGGACCCACATCTCTTAATCTGTTTTTAAATACACACTCCTGAAAGATTTAAGAGAATTCAGAAATCCTCCTGATCTTAAAGATTCTTGAGATATTTTTGACTAGAAATGAGAATGAACACACTCACTAAGATTTGAATTCTTGCAATGCAGATCCCTTAGATAATTACCTGAGTTGTCTGTTTATGGTGCTTTCAAGTTTCAAATCTTAGCGGCGAGTGTTAGCATGCATTCACCATCAAGGTGAACCATTTTTAAGTCCTGTGTCTTCTCTTTCAGCCTCACTCTCAACATGTACAAAGTCACCGGTCAGTTCCCCTGGAGCTCCTTAAAAGAGACGGACAGAGGCATGTCTGCAGAGCTAAACGTAAGACTGTGTGTGTGTGTGTGTGATGAGAGAGAGAGTGGGATCCTAATTGAATGAAGCAGACACACTTTTACATTTGTACAGACAACGAGAGAGAGAGAGAGAGAAAGACTTGATGAGTGCGTGTTAATTCACTAACTTTTGAAAGTTCTTCCTCCTCCCGTCCTGCTGCAGTTTCCTCTGGGGCCGACCAACCACACGTTGAAGTGGGAGGGCGTGTGGCGGGAGCTGGGCTGCCTCGCTCGCAGCGCTTCCTTCGCCGTTCGAGAGGAGAGCGGACACTCGCTGAAATCCGCCCTCTCGGTACGACGCGGAGGCGTTTCTCTAGCTCCTTCACAGACACATAACAGCTTTTGATTGATGTCCTCTCTCCGTTTCATGTTCATGAAGTTTGGCTTCTGTCTCTCTGCAGCACACCGTGTCAGTCGATTCGAGGAATTCGGCTATTTTCCCCAACAGAGGTGCCTTACTGCGGATCAACCAGGTGGGTGTTAGAAACCGTCATGTTTATAATCTTCTAAATGTTTACAATGTTTCCACGTTGTTCAGTTGATTAAAGTGAAATGTGAGTGCTGAGTGAGAGAACAAAAGAGCTGTCTGCAGGAACAAACTCAGGAAAAGAAACCTGAATGACTTTGTTAGTTTTGATCAGAATAACAAATCAAGACTAGCTCCCCGCGGAGAGTCTTGATTTGTTGTCAAAAGGATTCTCTTACCTGAATTGGAAGCACTCTGGACTGAATACGGGCACTGGACATTCCCAGTCAGACTGAGGCTAGATTTAAATTTAATGGACTCTGGCAGATTAATAAAACCTTGAAATGAGCATGATGAGGAAATGGGGTCTTATTTGATTTGCTTTGTCTGGTTTTACTTGTATTGTCTGTTTTGATTTGTTTTTTTGTAGTGGTTGATTTGAGTCCTTTTGGTTGTGTTATACTGTTTGTAAATTTAAATAAAGTTGTTATTGAAAAAAAAAAGAATAACAAACCATTAGGGAGAGATAGGAGCTCAAGGTGCCAATGACCCTGGTAGTTTAAGTCTGTAGCAGCATAACTAGGAGCTGGTCCATACCTGCCCCAGCCCTAACTTTAAGCTCCAGTCTTTTATTTATTTTGTCTTTCTCGTGTTTGCTTTGCAGGAACTCGCCGGGTACACAGGAGGAGACGCCAGCTTCTTGAAGGAGGACTTTGAGCTGCAGCTCAACAGACGACTCTTCTGGGACTCGGTAGGACAAACAAAACGTTCTTCTTCAAACTAGAACCAAGATCGTGGTCGGCTGTTTTTTTTTGTTCTCGGCTGTTTTGGTAAACGGGGCCTGAGGGTGTTTGTCGCAACTCTTGAAGCTTTGCAAACAGATTCTATTTGTTGTTCTTGCACAGTCACACTTGACATTTCAGTTGAATAAAGTGACCACAAGGGGGCGATAAAGCACCACGACGTGAGTTTGACCAAACACTGAAGACTTTGTGTATATAACCGGATCGTTCTGTGTCTCTCAGGTTTTGTCTGCCTCTCTGTGGGGCGGGATGCTCTGTCCAATCGGAGGACAGCCGTCCTGCATCGCTGACAGGTACACCTGATTCACCCCACAGCTGTTAACAGACACATAGGCAGATACTGCTGACCTTGATTTATAGGGATTTCTCTCCAAAATACAAAGATTACTTTAAAAATCAGAACGTATTGACTACTAACTGATTCATGATTGGCAAGGATTTTGAGACTGCACTCTAGGTGGATGGTTTAATGAAAGTTTTTGTATTTTTTCAGGTTTTACCTCGGAGGTCCCACCAGTGTTCGAGGGTTTGGGATGTACAGCATCGGGCCACAGAGTGAAGGTACAAAGAAAATGGATGGATGTTATTTGCATCTTAAAACGTAACAATACTTGAATTCCCAAAATTATTTTAAAAAGTACTATTTTAAAGGAGCAAAATGTAACTGTCACCTAGTGTTTGAAATGAGTACTGTAGTCCAAATTCTAAACACTGTAGAGAGCTGTCTCCCCCCGCCCCCTCTTCTCTAGAGTCGATGCTCACTCAGGTCACCATGTGGTGGACACTGAAGCTTCAGTGTTTATCCAGCTCTGCATCGGTCTGTAAACCTTTCTGTGTTCTAACCTCTCTCCATTTTTCAAAAGCATCTCCAACATTGATCCTAGTTTGAGCACGTTTCTGCTCGTGGTGCTTATCAGAAACATGCAGAGGCGGGGTGCTGGTGGCTCAGTGGTTAGTGCGCGCGCCCCATGTACGGAGGCTGTAGTCTTCCAAGCGGGCGGCCCAGGTTCAAATCCAGCCTGTGGCTCCTTTCCCGCATGTCATTCCCCACTCTCTCTCCCTGATTTCCAACTCTATCCACTGTCCTATAGCTCAATTAAAGGCACAAAAAGCCCCAAAAGAAAAAAAAAAGAAACATGCAGAGGCTTTTTAGGTCGGGTACAATCACTTCTATCTGAACCACTTCTCTTGCCCGCTTCCATCGCTGCAACACCTGTTGGTTTGACCTGATAACTGCTCTCATATCTGGCAAACCGAGGGGCGTCCAAAACGGCTTTGTGGGGGTCGCCTTAAAACCGTCTACCTTCTGTGGTCCAAACAAATCCAGAGCATTCAGGAGCAGAATCTAAAGTTAGAAGGAGGACATACTTAACGCTTAAACAACACAAAATTCATTTTTAGGGTGTTAGAATGAAATGTCTGATATATAGTGCAGGATTGCATCGCTCCATTTAAATTCAATGATTTACTCATTTGCATGCACTAATTTATCCTTCTGCAACCCAAATGTGAAATATCTATCAATCAACCCATCTCAGAAGGTGGGTTAATTAAATGTTGTGGACATCAAGGCAGTGTGAGTCCCTCCCTGTAGGCGTTCATTTGGTCTAACCACACGACTAAAAGCATCAGGACTAATCCAGTATCTGTGGGACAAATGGTGAGAAACACAGAAAACACATGAATGCAACGACCCCGACAGGATTCCAGCAGGAAGCCTTTGTTGCATTTCTCCCCATGTTTCCTGTCTGTTTCCACATCAGACAAGAAGACGAGTAACTCAAACATGTCTTTGAATCATATATAAGAAACTGTAAATGAAGGTTAAAAGTAGAAGTTATGTGAGTGTTAGAAAAACCAGTAGATGTAAGGACTTAATCACATCAAACAGATGTCTTTGTGCCCCTTTATGTAGCGGAGTTTTGCATCTTAATGTGTGTTTGTGTGTTTCAGGGGACTACCTGGGTGGAGAGGCCTACTGGGCTGGAGGTCTTCACCTCTACACCCCGCTGCCCTTCAGACCAGGAAAGGGGGGCTTCGGAGACCTTTTCAGAACACACTTCTTCCTCAACGCAGGAAACCTCTGCAACCTCAACTATGGTGGGTGTTTACAAATGATGAGCAACGATTCAGAGATTCAGGGAGGAGCTGGTGTGAGTCACTCCTCTCTGGTATGTGGTGACGCCTAACGTTGTGGTTTGTGTGCAGGTGACGGTCCCCGGGCTCACCTTCAGAAGCTGGCTGAGTGTATCCGCTGGTCGTACGGAGCGGGCATCGTGCTGCGGCTCGGAAACATCGCCAGACTGGAGCTCAACTACTGCGTGCCCATGGGAGTTCAGAGTGGAGACAGGTACACAGCGGCTCTTCAATAACACACTAAAGGGTGCACTCACACTAGGTTGCACCATAATGTAGCGATGTAACCCCCCCCCCCGGCTTTTGGAATATTCTCAGCTCCTCTCAGATCCTCTTGGAGTCTTTTCCACCGTGTCAGAACGCATCACCAAATGTTTTCGTTCTGCTCTGTAGCGCTTAAAGAGAAGAACCAGAGGATCTGAGGGGGGCGCCCCTGAATGCTACTTATGACCCCCCGCGTTTAACATCAATAATTGTCTGACCGTGTTCCTCCTCCCCCTCTTTCAGGATATGTGACGGCGTCCAGTTCGGAGCAGGAATCCGCTTCCTGTGACCTCATCACTCCAGCAGAGGCCATGATGCGAGAAAAGGGAGATCGTCTTTTTGTTTATCACCTGTAACTTGTTTTTCGAGTGTGTCACACTAGCATGGGTCCTACAGTATGTCCTGGTTAAAGGTGCCTGACTCCTCCTCCTCCTCCTCCTTCGACACGCACCACTTTAGAACAACACAGTGCCAGAGCTGCTTCCTTAAAACTAGAGAAACTTTTTACACTACAAACTGAACGGCCTTTCAACTGAGTAACAGATTGAGCTCGATAGCAGCAAACACAAGAAATGACGACATCTAAGGCAAAATACAATCACGGTGAACCTTCAAGCAGCATATCAGAGCCTTTTCTCTTTGGACAGACTTCAGAATTATGCTTTCTTTTTTAGTTGAAGCCTCTTTCTTTGAGTGTTTTCTGCAGCACATGGCGCCTCGTCTTTGAGGGAGTCACCTACGAGTGATTTCGCCCCCTTAGTAAATTATTTTCCTGAATGTTTGAGATTTTGGGGATTGTTTTCCGTTTGCCTTTTTTAGGATTGCGTCTCATCCAGGAGCACCTCTTATTTGTGTTGACAGTAAACTGGACTCCACACGGTCTTCTGTCCCGACGTTGTCCCGTGTGTGTGTGTGAGTGTTACAGCAACAGTCGGATAATAAACCGAGAGAAACCAGCACTTTTTAGTCAAACTAGCCCGCTTGGAAGAGAGTCGGAATCCAAAACTGGAGGTCGTTTTTGTCCATTATTTTAATGTCTGATGTGGAAAACGGCAGGTTAATCTCTCAGGCATGCAGCGGTGTTAGGTAGGAAGCTCATCCCGCGCCCCACCACCTCCTCCTGAGCAACATCCACCACCAGTGCTCTTACCGTTAGTCTTCTTTTTGATGTTGTCAAATTCATTCACAAATAAATCACAGCTGCTCCCCTTGGCTCCTCTCTGCATCCTTTTTCTAAAGCACACATGTTTCAACAATTAAAAAAGGTATCGGTGATTCATTTGAGAATTCCATCTCTAAAATGTGGTCTTGAAACTCAGAGTAGCCCTCTAAGCTCTCCGCTGTCCTTTTGTCTTGAGCGCAGGGAAAGTACAGGTACAGGTCGTCAGGTGTGCAGGCTTCATCTGAAAAATAAATCCAGTGAGAGTAGATGCTTGAGGTAGCTTGTTGTTTATTGCAAAGATAAATCTAAATCAAAAACCATGTGCAAGGCTGCTATATCAGTTATCTGTGATATTTTCTTCTCAATCTGTATCTGTCGAAAACAAAAAACATATCCGTCAGGATCAAGTCTTTTTTATGAACCTTGACTGAGCAAGATGGTTACAGAGGCGCTGCTTGTCAACAGGCAAGGTAGGCAACG
Source organism: Labrus mixtus (assembly GCF_963584025.1). Classification (NCBI taxonomy): domain Eukaryota; kingdom Metazoa; phylum Chordata; class Actinopteri; order Labriformes; family Labridae; genus Labrus; species Labrus mixtus. Next base: position 7,684,348 of record NC_083633.1, on the reverse strand, counting down.
TGCTTGGGGCCCCAGACCAGTATAGGAGGCCCCTGAGGGCTCACAGACTTTAAACCAAAAGGAGTGTCCTAAAATGTTCACATTTTGCAATGACAGTAGGAAACCTCCCTAAGGGGTCCCCTCCCTCGTCCAACAGCCCTCACTCTCGTTGCCCTGTTAAGCGTCTCTTGCGTTCTTGCTGTGAAAGCCAAAGTTTGTGAAAGAAAGTCAACAAAGACAAAAGAAGAGGAACGATCCGTCTACAGGAGAGAGGAAAGAAGCTGGAGGAGTAATCGTCGGCTGGCGGACATGATGGTTAAGAACGCTGGTTGGAGGGCCCTCCAGCATTGATTTTGGCCCCCGACAGGCTCTGGAATCATCACTGGATGGTTAAGACCAGATCTGTCATACCTGCAGCAACAACTAAGAACATTTGAATGTTTAGCAGCAGTTAAATCAAAGCAGTAGATAAGGAACATTATGAGTGATTTAAGAACAGGTTTACGTTGAGGGACATCCAGTGGTGCCTAAAGACGTGGGTATACTCTTAATTTTTACCCATAAGTGTCCGGCCAGCAGAGTATAAACGGCCTCTATTATAAACAATGACATGTGAGATTATTCTTGCAGATGAAGTTAGCGCGTACTTGCAAATCAGAGACAGAGTAGTGAGGGTCATCCCTTCACCATCCTGGGAACAAAATGCAGCATACTACTGAATATAGTCAGTCAATCAATGGTGTGAATCAGAGGAGATTTAGAAGTGGGTATAATCTATGGAGACAGAAAAATAAGTATACCCTACACTACACCACTGGGGACATCCAACTGAACTAGGAAGTTATCAGCGTTTTACAGGCAACAGTCTGAGATGTTTTAGTAAAGGCAACAGCACTTTTCATTCTAGATAACATGAACAAGTGTGTGTGTGTGTGTGTGTGTGTGTGTGTGTGTGTGTGTGTGTGTGTGTGTGTGTGTGTGTGTGTGTGTGTGTGTGTGTGTGTGTGTGTGTGTGTGTGTGTGTGTGTTTCTGACCTCGCTGCAGGTTGTTTTGTGAGCACACAGTTAGAAACTTTGCTCCGGGTGAACCTGCGCGGGGCAGTTGAGTGTGGATGGTGCTAGATGAGTGTTTGGTCAGATCTCGTTCTGTGTGGGAGTCGGAACAGGTGTGCTGCAGATGAACGCTGCACGGAGCAGGAGTTGTAAAAGAGGAGGAAAAAATGAAATAAAAATGTCTGAGAAGTTTGTCTTCACCTTAAAAAGAAAAAGTTTTGATTACGCAGAAGAACTTTGTGGACCTTTTTAAAAAAGCTATTTTTCAGAAGGATCTCTGAGTCCAAGTCAACCTTAGGTCCTTAAACCTGCCAAATATGTAGTAAATAGAAATGTGCTGGACTCTAACACACTCAGTGTTTGTTCAGTCTTTGATCTAGATTGAGTTAATTTAGCCTTTACTTTGCTTGGTTAATGTTACTCACCATCAGACATTTTCATTTTTCATTTGATTCAAGATTCAAGATTTTTATTTGTCACATGCTCATACAGATGTGCAGTGAAATGTAAAGACTGTTCCACAAGGCCATGCAATAACACTCAAATTACTAATACACACATATGCAGTAAAATAGAAATATAATGTAAAATTTCAAAAAGAAATATTTGAATATACAAAATATAGAATATAGAATAATGTAAACAGTGTAAAGTGTCAGTGTGTCAAAGTGTCCAAGGTGTCAAAGTGCGATGTGCAGATTGGAATGTGTGTGTGCGTCATGTAATCACAGTTCTGTTTTGTTTAGTTCTGTTCATGTTTTTAACTGAGGAGAGTGGAGTTACACATTGAATGTGTCTCTCCTTGGATGCATAACATTACAGTTTGTCAGCTGCTCAACCAGGGGAGAGAGGACCCTGGACCTGCTGTATGTCAATGTAAAGGACGCATATGGCTCCTCTCCCACCCCCCACCTGGGAAGGTCAGACAACAACTTGATTCACCTCACCCCCTGCCATGTGCCTATGGTTAAAAGGCTGCCTGCAACCAAGAAGAAAGTGAGGAGATGGTCAGAGGTGGCCTATATCACACTGGAGGGGTGGAGGACATGTGATGTCCATGGAGAGGACATCACCAATTACATCAACTTCTGTGTGGACTGCACTGTCCCAGCAAGGACTGGCCTTTGTTATTCAAACAACAAGCCATGGATAACAAAAGGTAATCAAGGCCATCCTTCAGAGATGGAAATCAAGAGGAGGTGAGAACTATACAGGGGGTCCTGAAAGTGAAGATTAGGGAGGCCAAGGACTCCTACAGAAGGACAACATGAGGGAGGTCTGGAGTGGCATGAGGACCATCACAGGTGTCAGGTCAGTGTGGACAGGGCCAACAAACTGAATCTATGTTTTAATAGATTTCACATGGCCCCTGTTCACCACCCCTCTGACTCACCAGTTCCCTACCTGCAGCCCCCAGCCACCCCACAGCCCACAATCGTCAGGTGAGGGTCCTTCTCACTGCAATATAATAATAATGAATAATATGTCCATGATAACAAAGTGCAATATTGAAGAAAACAGTGCAATAATCTTGAAAATGTTTGTATATATATTCCACCTTACTCTTATTCGTGTAAATATTTATTGTACCTATTATTGAAACCTTACTTATATTCCTATTCTATTTGATTAATATTTTTCCGAATTTTCCTCTGGGATTAATAAATTATTTCTGATTCTGATTCTGATAAGTGGGTCGAAAATGTGAGATGAGATGTGACCATCTAGAAATCAGAGAGAGAGAGGGGAGAATGACTGACATGCAGGAATAGAGCCACAGGTCGGATTCAAACCTGGACCGGCCGCTCCGTACATGGGGCACGCGCACCAACCACTGTTGCACCAGTTTTTGTATTTTGTCCAGTTATTTCAAATGTTAAAAAGTGGAAAAGAAAAACAACTCAAACATGAAATCTTCAGGTGTGGACCAAAATATAATACTGAATACAATACGAGTGAATATTGTTTAGAAATGATACAAAATGCTTATAATCACACTGATACTTAGTGTAGGGTCCAGTCACTTTGTGCATCTATAAGAGGCTGAGGTTTGTTTTATGGGCTAAAGGATGTCTGAGGTTGGCGACATTAAGGTTATGTGATCTTAAAATATTTTGTCCTCAATTTTATCCAACAATTCAGACAGAGGATTATATAAATAGAAGATTCAGAAAGACAAAAGCCGCTTCCGGCGTGGCTTTGATCATTTTCAATGATTTCCCACGCGTGCCCGCGCGGTCGAGGGGGTCGCAAGCAAGCAAAGCGTGAGCGCGCACGCACAGTACCAAACAGCACGTCGTGTGTCCGCTGCTGTCGAGTATAAGCTGGTTGTAGTGAGCCCTGTCCACGGCCACTCCTCTGACTCACACAGTCCCACACGCTCACACACACACTGTCACACACAGAGGGAAGTGTGTGTGGCCAGCAGCAGCTCGGACACAGTCTGCTTTATCCATTTGGATTTATTGTATTGTTGTTAATTCATTTTTTTTTTTTTTTAAATATCCAAACACCGCCATTATGTTGTGGACGGCGAGTCAAGTCTTCAGGAAATTCTCCACCTCGTCCGTGAGTAACGCTGCGTTTGCTGCACCAGAGAATGATCGGTGCATCTTATATTTACGCTGCATGGTTAATTAAAAAAAGACAATATTGGAAATTGAATGCATGCCAGGTTGTCGTGACATGGAAGCGGAGTGAGCCAGGTTCGGCTCTGATTGCGGATCAGTGAGTCAGGGGTTCAGGTCCAGGTCTTTAGAGTCCGTCTGCTGCTGGATATTCAACAACCGGAGCTGGCAGTGATGTGTCAGTGCCAAGCTGCCACGTTTCTGTCTCAGTGTATGAACGGACTGAGCCGGCCTCTACTGTACAAGACCTGCAGGAGTTGCATCAGCCTGATCTCCCCTCGGCTTACTGTGGATTCTGCAGGGCTGCAAACAACCCCTATATGAACGCATTGAATGGACCACCCTGCTTATTTCCTTTTATTACAGTGCGTGTTTTGCAACCGTGAGGCACTTGACAGCAGTGTGACAGCCGGCGTCGATGCCTCATGCACTTGACAGGTCCATTCATCTGAGCAGGAGAAACCCGAAACCTCCTCCGCTCCTTCACGCACAGCTTACAGCGAGTGAGCTGGGCTGACTGTCAGCCAACAGCTCCCCTCAGAGCCGGTTTTAACCACCAAAGACAAAGATTTTATGACCTTTGGACAGGAGGCGGACCTACAGATTTGGGGGGCCCCTGTGAAGGGAGAGCATGATGGGGGGGCCCCCCCCTCAATCCCACCCACCCATTCTTTTGTGTTCATGCTTTCTGTCTGATCTTTATTTAAATACAGATGCTCTATAAAAATCATAGGAAACACTGTAAAACAAAATGTTTCACGTCATGGTTAGCTGATAAATTGAGGCAATTCATTATATGCCATTTTAATTACAGATAATTTTTTCAACTTTTCTGTAAAGTTTCGGAAGTTTTTCTTGAACTTTCGTTCGTTTGTTTGGCAACGATGGCTGCTGAGGATGGAGAAAAATGAAAGGCACATTTGGTTATTAGGAAGGGTGGGACAAATTATCAATAAAGGAGTATATTATATCCTGACTGGTGCAATACCATTATCACGTCCCTGGTGCAGAATAACGCTGATGCACCGCGTCACTACTTCATGACTCCTCACAGTGGTGCTTATTACATGAATCAGAGTAACCAGATGGGACTTTAGAGTTGACCTATTCTGCTGATAAATCTCAGAATGTTACAATGCTGGATGCCCGAAGTGGGCAACATTTCACATCGTGAGGTAAAAGTATTGCTGGTGCAATACCAGGGTACGTCTGCAGAGGGCGCTAAACAGCTTGCAGAAGTTCCCCAAAAAGGAAACCAAGAATTTCACCAGATGGCGTCAAGCCTCGACGTAAGCCGTCGAAAACCTCTGACGTGGACTCTCTTCTCCCAGCACTGGAGAGACAAGCCCTCCCCTGGCAGCCCTGCAGCGTTCTGCTGCTCCCCCCCCGGAAGGCTTCCAGAGAGAGCTGGCCAATCAGAAGAAAGAGAGCACATGGGGAGGGTGGCCTTAAAGAGAATGCAGCTGAAACAAACAGTTTCAGGCAGAGACTGAAATGAGGGTTTTTACTGATGACAGTATCAGATAAATAAGGGGGGGGGGGGGGATTTCTGAGCTGCTAATCATGCAGAGCTCCTCCGTCAATTATACTCAATTAGGCTGTCAGCCTTTCTGGAGTGTCCTTTTAAGTTTAGTGGGCCCCGTTGTTACCTGGTGATCAATTTGGTGAGGTGCGCCCACGCTCTTGGTTCACATTGTCTGTTGTGTAAGACCTGTGTAGCTAAGAGTAACAGAGGGTCAGGAAAGAGTTCAATCTTATGGAACAAAAGCGTTATTCACACATTCAGATGTTTATCGGTCTGATTTGACGGTCAAAGAATGGGAGGTGCTGTGTGATGTATGGACTGTAAACTCACGTCAGTTTACTCTGTGACTGGTTCTCCTGATGACTTCTAAAATTGTTCCATATGAATGCAGATCAGAACTGATTCTTCTGTGTTTGCTCTCTTTACAGCATTACTACCAGAATAAGCTGAAGCTAGCCATCATCGGCCAGAGTCTGTTCGGCCAGGAGGTGTACAGCAACCTGAGGAAGCAGGGACACAAGGTGGTGGGTGTGTTCACAGTCCCCGACAAGGACGGGAAGGCCGACCCCCTGGGTGAGTCCATAACCCCTCCCTCCTTAATGTCCGCTCTAACTAACGACATAGGGGGTTCACAATCTCCACTGTTGAGAAGTTGGTTTGACTCTGATACTACTACACGTCTTTAAAACAAACTATGTTGGTTTCTACATTTGAAAAAAAAACAGAATTAAAACCCTCCACCAAGCGATCTTTCTTCTAATTTTACATACTTGTATTAATGGCTGAGGGATATTCTGGTGTTTACACTCTGTTACTCAGAGACATGCTTCTCACACACAAAGGCCCGAAATACACATGCACAAACAGGAAGTGCGGACATGCATTAATGGAGAAATGTCAGAGTGAGGGCTGATACACGCTGGGGTTCGGGAGGTGACCTAGCGCCTCTCCAGCTACCAGACCAATATCCACATTTAGGGCCGCGCTGGGTCTTGAGCTGGCGACCCTCTGGTTCCCAACCCAAGTCCCTACAGACTGAGCTACTGCCACCCCTGGCTATCAATCTTAACATGCACTGTTCAAACTGAAAATGGCTCTGAACACACTCTGGAGCCGGAGACATGACATAAGAGGGTTGACATATCCCCACTTTGAGAGGAATTCCACATCGATACCCTGGACAGAAAATCAAGACAAAAGCTTGGATTCCTCTACAGAACAAAGTTCCCAATGCGCAGCAGCACACGAGTCATTGAGGCCGTCTTTTTATCTGTTCTGGTTTGTGGTGATGGCGCCACACTCTCCTGGATTCCATTTATCACTCCGCCCTCTGGTTTACTCCACAGTTCATTTGGTTTATTTAAGAAGTTGGGCAGGGCACCTTTAGTTGTAAGACCTGACAGGCTTTGTTTTTTTAGTTTTTTTCTTTTTTTAGAAAGTATAAACTGGCAAAATGCCGCCCTTGCATTCCTTCTTTATTAGACTAAACTCCTCATAGTCAACACTCGCTCAACACGTCCCAGTAACTGGCTGAAGCTCAAATCCCCCCGGGCGAACATTTTGACACAGTGCCGGTGGCTTTCTCTGCTGCATTCACAGTGAACACTTTGCAACAGACGTTTCACCTTCACACACTTCACCAAGTTTCAGTTTAAAACTATGAACTTGAACTTCTCTGCCTTTAAACTGCATGTTTCTAATAAGCTCCACGAGCAGAAACGTGCTCAAACTAGGATCAATATTGGAGATGCTTTTGAAAAATGGAGAGAGGTTAGAACACAGAAAGGTTTACAGACCGATGCAGAGCTGGATAAACACTGAAGCTTCAGTGTCCACCACATGGTGACCTGCGTGAGCATCGACTCTAGAGAGGAGGGGGCGGGGGGAGACAGATCTCAGTGTTTTTCATTTGGACTTCAGTTGGACCCAGTATCAACAGAAAAGCTAAGCTATGTACTGCTGCAAACAAAAACACAAGAAACCTAAAAAGTCACAACTGCTAAAATATCAATAGCAGTTAATATCACTTTTGTGTTGTTTTTTTTTTTTTTGGGGGGGGGGGGTTCATTTAGAGATCGGACAGTGGATAGAGTCAGGAATCGGGGAGAGAGGGAGTGAGCAAGGAAGGGAGCCAAAGGATTTGAACCCAGGCTGCCCTCCTGGAGGAAAGCAGCCTCTGTACACGGGGCGCTCACACTAACCACTCAGCTACCGGCTCCCCCACCATTTGTTTTATTGAATATTTTCACTGCTTGATGCCAGACAGACCTTTCCTTTGGAATGTGTAGCACAGAGCACCGGCTCAGCTGTTTGGGTTAGTGCGGTGTATTCCATATGGTGACCAGGACGCTCTTTGTTTGAACATTCTGGAAAAACACAAGCATGCTCTGCCATTCACTTTTGTGAAACTTTGATTTCATTCCTCTAACACTTGATCAAAGACAGTGAGGCGTCCTCTGATGATCCTGATCCGATGTCAGCCAGATCAGGATCATCTTTGCTGTAGCTGAGGTTGATGTGTGTTCACCCTGCAGCGCTCCCTGTACAAAGAGAGGCTTTTATCCTGCGTTAGCTGCGTGATAGTGGCTCCATTGTCCATGTGGAGAGGCCCCGTGTGGCCCAGAGAAGCAGCTCGGAGGTGAAAAGTCTACAATCGGGCTGCGCGCTCTGTGGTATGATGCAATCTTTCCAGGAAACATCATCATCATCATCATCATCATCATTATCATTATCAGCTGTCGGCTGCACTCTTCACCACTGCCTGTCATTCTCGTCGCCTTTGCAGCTAAAACTCAACTTCTACCAGTCTCAAAACTCCTCCCAGTCATTTACGTGAATATATTCCTGCTGTGTCTGAGCATTTATGATTTAAAAAAAAAAAAAAAAAAAAAAAAAAAAACAGGTGTAGGGATGAAATAACGGACACATACTGTGAAATAAAATGCAATTTGTAAGATTCTATATTGTCCATTTATTGTGAAACTGTAGGAAAGGCACTAAATTAGGAAGTCTTATGATTAGGAAAACTGCGTACAATATAAACAACTCACCACTGAATGAATAAATGTGAGTTTTATTTAACGCAATCAGGAAAGTAGGGATCCTAATCTGGATTTCTCCCACTCCCTAAAACATCATCTCTCAACTGCTCTTTGTGTAAACTGTGCAAGACATTTGCATTCGCTGATTTAGAGAAAAAAGGAATCTCTCATGAAGATGAAAAAACAAAGGCAAACTTTTGCAAAAAAGTTAAAAAAGCCTTTCATTAATTTGGCTTTTTCATCATAGAAAGGTAAAAAAAAACAAGGTAAGTCATCAAAAAGCTGGGTAGCAACCCTCACTTAGCATCACAAACAGCCTTCTTCAGGGTCTATCAGCCACTTAAATACACTCCAGATAATGAGGACCACCTGAGCAGGAAGTCATTGAACCCACAGGTGTGACTGTGATAATCAGCAAATAACCCCCCAACACATGCAAACACAGGAAACAAAAGTACTAAATATGTAGACAAATGAACACATAAAGATACTCGACTACTCAAGGAAACAACGATGTCAAAATTGAAAGACCAGAGAAATGAACGACTGCAAACCAACCACAAAAGCTTAGCATGCATTAAAAACTAAAACAGCTCAGACGGCTGGTCAGGACTGAGAATCATCAGAGAAACTCTTCCATGCAAATGTTCATCTCTTGCATTTAGCTATCTTGGAGCATCCTTGTGCATAACCATGCTGGGAGATAAAAAAAAAAAAAAAAAAAAAAGGTATTTTCTGATAAATGCATTTCAGATACCAACATTCACATGAAGGAGATGAATATGGTTGGATTCCTTACGAGCAGGTTTCTTTACAAGTTCATTTTCCATCCATCCGTCCATTTTCTTCCGCTTGTCTGAGGTTGGGTCACGGCGGCCACAGGTGAAGTGAGTCCACCCAGACGGCCCTCTCAGCTCCTCCTGGGGGATCCCGAGGCGTTCTTAGGCTAGACGAGTTATATAATCCCTCCAGTGAACTCTGGGTCTACCTCGGGGTCTTCTTTTAAGAGTGGTCTGAAAACATTGCTTTTCTCTCGTGCCTTTGGTTGCTAGTTTATCTTTGTATATGTGTGTGTGTGTGTGTGTGTTATATGGGATGCTGAATGCTCCTTTTACAAATATGTTTTTGTTTAAAGTGAGCTCTTGAATCAACTTGTTCATTTATTATTACTATTTTGTTTTGTTTTTGTTTATTATTTTAAATGAAATTGTATTGCACATTGAGTTTACGTTTGTATGAAATGTGCTATACAAATAAAATTGAATTGGAAAGTTTATTTTTTTTAATTTATTTTGTGCCTTTAATGGAGAGATAGGACAGTGGATAGAGTTTGAAGTCAGGGAGAGAGAAAGTAGGGAATGACATGCAGGAAAGGAGCCACAGGTCGGATTCGAACCCAAGGCCACCCGCTTGGAGGACTACAGCCTCCATATATGGGACGCGTGCACTAACCACTGCGCACTACCTTAGAAGTACAGCTTGATAAATATGTCTGTCAATTTTAGCAAACTACAGAACTAATGGCATACATGTTGGCCGATAACGAATTTGAAACGATGCTAAATATGACACAGAGATGGTGCAGAAGACAGCTGCTACCTTTTGCTTCTACGTTTAGTTTCCCTATTTTGCTTCTCTGTTCACTTTTATGGTCTGGGAGAAACCTAAAAACTGTCTAGTGGTTTGAATCGAATCATTCTTTGAGTTTTGTGGACACTAAAATCTGCGGTAAAGCTTTGTATTGTAGGCCAGTTTTTTTGCGAGGACTTGTGTGTGTTGATTTTGACCTTCTGCAAATTCAACAACAACAACAACAACAAAAAACCTAAATTGCAACAAGACGTAGGCAGCTTCATCAGGTCAAGCAGGAGGTGTGTAGACTGACAGTTTCCTCCAGTAAACCATCCCCCGACTCTGGGAACGTCACCAACTGGTAGTAGGGCCAGCAGGTTTGATTGGCCCAGATTCACACCCCTCACCCGCTACATCAAACAACCACCTGTAAACCCTGACACCTCCTCACCTCTCCCCTTTGACCCCTAACCTGTCCCGCACTCAGGACCCCGGGAAGAAGGTCAGCTAGTTCAGAGACTTTCTCTGGTATTTGGTCTCTCCTGTTAATGAACTCTGAGCGGCCTCTCCTGTCTCACGTCGCCCTACTGTTGCTGCTGCCACGTTTAAAGTCAAACCTATTCAGTCAGATTTCTTTAAATCTGCCACCCTCGATTGAAGACAATGAACAGATCTGATGCAGAAGTCTATTTAAAAGTAAATCATAATTGACTGAGTTCTTCCTCCATCTCACCCTCGGTTTGCTGGTTTTTACATCCCCCCGATGCCCAGGCTGTAAATCCTTGATCCTCAAGTCTTTCTTGGATCGTCTTCTCGTTAAATGTGGATTGCTTCCCACTCTTTTGGCCATGAACCAGTGGTCTTAAAAACTGTTTTTACAATAGTACTTAATGAAAGAAAACCCACCCTATAATCCATCTCAGAGTGTCCAATCAGAGCGTAGTAAACGCTAGTGTTGTGGTACTCCAAATTGGTCTTGGTCTCAAGACCAGTAGCAGTAATTAAAAAGATCTCACATCAGTCACTTAAGCCAGTTTCCACCAAGTGGTCCGGTTTGTTTGGTACGGTCCTGAACGGTAAACCGTGAAATGACTCTCTCCAGATCCACGGGATCTTTCGGTGTTTGTCCTTTGAACTGATTCAGTAAACTCTCCCCCCTTTCAGCCGTGGCTGCCGAGAAAGATGGGACGCCCGTGTTTAAGTTCCCTCGCTGGAGGGTGAAGGGGAAGCCCATTCCGGAGGTGGTGGACGCCTACAAGGCGGTGGGCGCCGAGCTCAACGTCATGCCCTTCTGCTCCCAGTTCATCCCCATGAACGTCATCGACAACCCGACACACGGCTCCATCATCTACCACCCCTCCATCCTGCCCCTGCACCGAGGAGCCTCGGCCATCAACTGGTGAGGAATGGATTTGTTTGATCACTTGCTGGTTTGTGTTCACAGCCTGACACGACCCCGTATGACTAATGGTCTTAACTGCACATGCTAGCTAGGCACGGCTACTGTTGTCTCTGAGTGAATGCGTTCATTCAGAAATGCTACACTGACTAACTTCCTCACTAGACGTTTATTCCTGCGGTTAAAGGTCTGTAGTTCACACAGGCCAGAGTCAGACTCGGGTTCAGGTCAGAGAGGTGGAGGTAGAAGGGCTTTGCTGCTATTTGTCTGTCTAGCAGGAAGATTAAACCAGTTCAGTTTGAGGCCAACCCCCCTGGCGAGCTGGTTTCTCTTATCTCTCTCCTTTTGCTGGCTAGTATGTGCTCCACCCTTACTATCTCTCTTCTCTGTTATCACTGTGTGTAAATGAATAGCTTCTGTTTGATTGCAACTGTTTACAACAAAGAACACGACATATTTCACATCTTCTTCACAAATGTTCAGATTTGAAACCCTGCTAGTATTTAAAACTGTCCGAATTATTTCCCAGTTTACTCTCAAGAGGAAGCTGAATGTTTGGCACCAAATGTTAAAACAAGTTGTTTGAGTGAGAAGAATTAGTCTGACTGTGTCTGTCTATTTAGTACAAATATAGCTTGTATGCTTAAAGACCTCATGTTCACCTCTCATGTTGTCAGTCTGGGAAACCTGTGGAGCAGCTCTGCATGATTTACAGCTCAAAAACCTCCTTATTTATCTTTCAACTTTCTTTAAACTGTTAGTTTCAGCTGCTGTCTCTTTAAGCCCCCACCCTCCACACATGCCCACTTTCTTCTGATTGGCCAGCTCTCTGGAAGCCATCCAGGGGGGGGGGGCAGAACGCTGCAGGGCTGCCAGGGGAGGGCTGCTCTCCAGTACTGGGAGAAGAGAGTCTGTGTAAGAGGTTTCACTGCTATGTAGAGGCTTGAAGCCGTCTGGTGAAATTCTTGGATTTTTATCGTGGAACTATCGTGTGAAGTAGTTCAGCGCCCCCTGCAGACTCATCCTGGGATTACACTTTGCCCACGTTTAGTTTGGGCATCCAGCTTTGTAACACTATTTTTAAAAATGGGGATCAGCAGAAGAGGTCGACTTTATTTGTAGGCTTTATAAAGTAGTTTATAGGAAACTGAAGCTCTGGTCCAAAATACCAAAAATCCACAGTTTTAAGCAAATCGTCACTTTGCACAACTCAACAGAGAGTAAAAATGTGTCATTATCACATCAATGTTTTTTTTTTAAATAATTGAACATATGAGATAACGAGTTGTTAAATGAGGGTCTGCTTCAGTCTCATTCTCTCCGAGAGCATTCACTTTTTATCATGTCTTTATCTCCTCTGCTCCACTAAATCAGCTTTATGGTCCACTTCAAATCCTCTACACGCTCTGTAAATACCGGTCATGGCACCTCTCCAAGTGTTTTTTTTTCTTTTTCTGTACGTGTGTTTGTCTCCAGGACTCTGATCCAGGGAGATAAGAGAGCCGGCTTCACCGTGTTCTGGGCCGATGATGGGCTGGACACCGGGCCGATCCTGCTGCAGAGGGAGTGTGCTGTGGAGCCCAACGACACCGTGGACTCGCTCTACAACCGCTTCCTCTTCCCCGAGGGCATCAAGGCCATGGTAACCACCTGGAGTTATTGATGTCTTTTTTACTTCCTCCTCGTCACACGAATATATGTAAACAAAACCTTTTCCACATCGCCTAGACTCCTGGACTCATCTTCATACTGTTTCCTGTCTTGCTCCCACTTTAACAATCCACAACCAACTTGAACATCACCCACACTCAGACTGATTTGTCTTATTGTTTCCTGGCACAGGTGGAGTCTGTGCAGCTCATCGCTGATGGAAAGGCCCCCAAAGTTCCCCAGACAGAAGAGGGAGCGAGCTACGAAGGCATTCAGAAGAAATCTAATGCCAAGGTGAGACTCCTTACTCCACTAATTACTCGAGCAATTTAACGTCTATTTTCCTTCTTCTACCACCTTTGCACTGGCTCCCTTTTCAGTATCAAATTTCTCAAAAGGTTAAGGGGGGCAGATGGCCTAGCGGTTAGGTCGCGGTCCATGTCAGGGGGCTACAGTCCTCCAAACGATAGCGGCTCAAGTTGGAGTCCGACCTCTCTTGCCAAATCTCACCGGTTAAATTGACAGACATTAGAGGCTGCAGGTGGTATCAGCTGTGCTTCATTCTCCACTGTACGCTGAGCTGTGATTGGACAGTGTAACGTAGCTCTAACTCTCTGATAAGTTATCTAAACCAGCTGAAATCTTTGAACAATGTCGTCCCATTTTTTTTTCCTGGATTTGGATGAGATGCTTCACCACGGAGTAAATGTGATTCCTCGTGTGAACACTGAGCAGAGCAGATGCTGTGTGTGTTGACTCCAAACACTGGTATGATTCATTGTTTACTCCACATGGACGCTGAAAGCCTCCTTGTGCAGAAACTCTTCCACTTCATAAAATAACACCTTCATTCAGTGGCCAGCGTGGAAATGTACAGTTGGTCCAGAGTGTGTCAGATTGTGTGTCCGTCCGGCTGCTGTTTGTCCCACACTTGGAGAGAGAGAGAGAGAGAGACAGAGGTGGGGGCTGATCTTAGCTGCCCTCTGATTGGCCACTCGGAGCCACGTTGCTGGCAAAATGTCTCAAGATGCTATTCTTAGCCGGAGGGGGGAGGGTGGGGGTTATTTTCCAGCATCGTTTTCACACATGTCGCTGAGTGAACCGCAGCCAGCTGTTGGGCTTCCCTCTCATTCTCAGAAAGTGGCTCTGAAAATGAATGTGAGCCGTCAGCATGTTTGACTCTGGCGTCTGGCGTCATGTTTGACTCTCTGTCCCGCAGGTCAACCTGGCCCAGCCAGCTCACGCCATCCACAACTGGATCCGCGGCCATGATAAAGTCCCCGGAGCCTGGACTCTCATTGACGGTCAGGTGTGTTTCCTGGAACACATGAACACACACGAGCACACACACGCACACACACACACACACACACACACACACACACACACACACACACACACACACACACACACACACACACAATGTTAAGTAGTTAAGTAAAATGTCACACCTGGATTTAAGGTACTAAAACAAGGTCCCAGAAAAGTCTTGAAATGTGACTTTTTTGTTTGTGTCATTTTGCCTTATGCGACTTCTAAATCTTTAAAAATGTTTGAAAATCTTTGTGCTAAGCTAACTGGGGAACATCTCATGTCCCGCTTCCTGATTCTGTAACCAATAGGTTAAAATCAACGATTTTAAATCCGTCTGTTTTGTTGTTTTTTTCTCTGTGTCTCTCGTCAGTCTGTGACTCTGTACGGCTCGTCCATGTTGGGGGCGTCGGTACCAGCCGGTCAGCCGCTGGAGATTGAGGGCGCGTCCCAGCCCGGCGTGGTCACCAAGAACGGACTGGTCCTGTACGGGACTGACGGGAAAGCTGTGAGTGTCTGTGTTTTTACTACTAAACAAATACACTCAATGCAGTGTGTGTCTGTTGGCTGCACTCCACGAGGCGGTTACATGTCTGCTTGGTTTATGCAAACACAGCTGGAGATAAGTCAGCGTCGTGTGTTGGTGACTTTGTGTTTCCGTCCACAGCTGCTGGTGAAGAATCTGCAGTTTGAAGACGGGAAGATGATCCCCGCCTCTAAATACTTCTCGTCAGGAGAAAGCTCGAGCGTCGAGCTGACCGGTGACGAGAAGAAGATGGCAGAGGAGATCAGGGCAAGTCCACTCTCATGTCACTTTTTTTAAAGGCAGTATTTGGCTCTCAGGTTAAACCTCTCTGTGAAAGGCTAACCTGTCCGTGTCTTTATAACAGAACATCTGGAAGGCCATCCTCAGCAACGTCCCGGCCATCGAGGACACGACCGACTTCTTCAAGTCTGGAGCCGCCTCCATGGACGTGGTCAGGTGAGAGTGGAGCGCGATGCAGCATTTGATCACCTGACTTTCCAGAACACGTACAAGCACGTCACAATTTTCATTTAAAGGCGGGGGTTGGTAATTTTCGAAAAACTAGCATGATTTTGAAAGTAGCATTCCCTCAGTGCTCCGTCTGCACCCACCCCCCCTCCCCTCTGTGCTCACTCTAAAGCCACGCCCCCTCACTTACATGCACGAGCGCCGTTTGTCCAGAAGCGGACCTCAGCTCATCGCTTTGAGTGGGGGTAAAGAACGAGCAGGGAGACAGGGAGGCGTGGGGAGCTCCTTACTGTATTTCAAAATAAAAGCACGGTTGAATTCAGACAGTACAGGCAGTACAAAAAATTCAAAATAAAAGCCTAACCATTTTTATTTTTAAATGCAAAATATTTCAATTTTATTACACGATTGAAATGCATTTCATCACGATTAAGTGTAAGAATTTAGCAATTAATCGCAATTAAAAATGTGAATAATTTGACAGCTGTAATTATCTATCTCTATATCCTCAGAACAGCTGTTGTGAATTCCAATAACAAACTCTTTTAATAACAATGAATCATGATATTAAAATATTCTAAGCTGAAGAAACAAAAATGTGTCATAAATATTTGACTTATTTTTAACCCTCTTATGCCCAGGCTGGTGGAGGAGGTGAAGCAGAAGTGTGCGGGCATGCAGCTGCAGACGGAGGACGTGTACATGGCCACCACCTTCCAGGACTTCATCCAGATGTTCGTCCGCAGGCTGAGAGGAGAGGACCAGGAGGAGGAGCTGGTCATCGACTACGTGAGAGAGCTGGTTTCATTTAAAAATGACCAATTATCCGTGGACTTTTCGAATCAGGGGGTTGGTGGTTAATTCGATTTTTGTTCACAGGCAACCAAAGACGTGAACAACATGACGCTGAAGATGCCGTATCAGTGTTTCATCAACGGCAAGTTTGAGGATGCAGAAAACGAAAAGGTCTACAACACCATCAACCCTACCGATGGATCTGTGAGTCACAGCACCACGCCGACACGTCGATCCAAAGAAAGAACGTTGCTCCTGTTGTCCTTGCAATAACTATTGGCCCGTGTTCCACCAGGTGATCTGTAAGGTGTCCTACGCGTCGGTGGGAGATGTGGACCGGGCGGTGGCAGCGGCCAAAGACGCTTTTGAAAACGGACCGTGGGGCAGGATGAACCCCAGAGATAGAGGAAGTCTGCTGTACAAGTGAGTGGCTCCACCTAGAGGAAAACATTGGTATTACAAGTCCTGATTTCTCATGGCAAGAAACAAACCCTTTAACTTCCTTTTTTTAACGCACACGTCTGTTAAAAAACACAACCAGTCCTCCCTTTTTCCTTTCATGGAAACAATGAACCATCACTGAATGTTAAGTCACTCCCGCTCCGTTTCCTCCGTCCTCTGTCCTCCAGGCTCGCCGACCTGATGGAGGAGCACCAGGAGGAGCTGGCCACCATCGAGTCCATCGACTCTGGAGCTGTGTACACGCTGGCTCTCAAGACACATGTAGGCATGTCCATCCAGACCTTCAGATACTTTGCCGGCTGGTGTGACAAGATCCAGGTAGGTTTAAAAGTCATGCAAACAAACTTCAGGTGTTAAAGGACTTAGTGAGATATCTGAGACACGTGTGTGTTTGTTTGATGCAGGGCAAGACGATCCCCATCAACCAAGCCAGGCCCAATCGCAATCTGACCTTCACCAAGAGAGAACCTCTGGGGTAAAAAAAACATCTGGAATTAATAAATCCTTCAAAAACATTTTGTCGGTGTGTTTACTAAATGCTCTTTGTTTTTTGTTTTTTCACCATGACAGCGTGTGTGCCATCATCATCCCCTGGAACTACCCTCTCATGATGTTGGCGTGGAAAAGTGCTGCCTGTCTGGCGGCTGGAAACACACTCGTTCTTAAACCTGCACAGGTCAGCACACCGTAAACACACACACACATGTCAAACCTTTCAAAGTGCCGAAAGGACTTTCAGACAGATGACTCACGAGTTTGTGTTTCACATTTTTTTTTTTTTTTACAATATCTACAGGTCACTCCGCTGACGGCGCTGAAGTTTGCAGAGCTGTCAGTGAAAGCTGGAATCCCGAAGGGAGTCATCAACATTTTGCCAGGCTCAGGTATGAACCGACTTATGCCTTTAACTCGGTCTAAAATATAACGTTCCTTCTTTTGAGAAAGTATTGAGGTCATCACAGGGATGATAAGACGTCTGTCTCACTGTGTACTCTTCCTGTGACACATCATGTTTAACCTCATTACATGGAGCTTTTCTTTCCGTGCTCAGGCGGGATGGTGGGGCAGCGTTTATCCGACCACCCAGACATCCGCAAGCTGGGCTTCACGGGCTCCACACCCATCGGGAAACAGATCATGAAGAGGTACCGCCTCACAGACTCCTGACCCGGTTCTTGGTTGATGTCAGTGATGGGAAGAAAATCACACTTTTCTGTCTGTGTGTTGCAGCTGTGCGGTCAGTAACCTGAAGAAGGTTTCTCTGGAGCTGGGGGGGAAGTCGCCCCTCATCATATTCGGTGACTGTGACATGGACAAGGCTGTTCGCATGGTGAGAGAGAGAGAGAGATTGTTCTACTGAATAACAGTTAGAGGTTCAAAAGCAACTACTCAGTTAATACATAGACACATCTTTTGTGTTTCCAGCCTCTTGGAATGTGTGCACTAAGTAGGTTTCCATTTCATTTGATTCATGCTAAGGATAAGGACTGTATCTAAAACAAAACTATTGATTCTAACATTTGAATTCTGGGAAATTTAAGGTACCGTGAAACTTCAATTAAAAGCCCAGACTTTTATTTACTTTAGTCTATGAAATGACCCTGCCTTTCTTTGGGGCAGGCGGCAGCGCGAGACGGGCCTTTTGAAATATTTTCAAACTAAACGTGTGCACAGCAGAGATGGGAGGGACTGAAAAGTCACTGGGCCTTGAATTGGGATGGGCTCTTATTTCATTTTTATAGACTAATTGGTTAATTGTTAAAAGTCTAAACCTTTATCAGCTTCAGGGCTGCGGAGGCTTACTCCTTGAGGGTGGGCAGGCCGGGTTCAGGTCCGTCCTGTGGCTCCTTTCCAAGGTGTCGTTCCCCCACTCTCTCTCTCTCCCGGGTTTCTGACTCTATCCACTGTCTTGTCTCTCGAATAAAGACGTAAAAAAAATAAGCTGCAGACACACTTTGAAGGCCGAAACACGTCGTTCTACTAAAGTTGTTCTTTAAACTCCGAGATGTTGCTGGAGCTTCATGACAGTTCCAGCAACAGTGGCAGGAATAAAACTAAATATACCAGAGGACACACTGTTCATGGTGTTCATGTGTTCGCTCCTCTGCAGGGCATGAGCTCGGTGTATTTCAACAAAGGAGAGAACTGCATCGCTGCAGGACGTCTGTTTGTGGAGGAGTGCATCCACGACGAGTTCATCAGTCGAGTGGTGAGTGAGAGGAAACGATGACACCGACTTCTAACGACTCTGGAATCAAAGTGTGGATCCTAAAGGAGCCTTTTTACACTTCTCATGATGCAGCTAGAGAATGTGTCATGAAGCCTATAGAGGATTCACTCTTCTTCTTCTTAGGTGGAGGAGATCAAGAAGATGAAGATCGGAGACCCGCTGGACCGCTCCACAGACCACGGCCCGCAGAACCACAAAGCCCACCTGGACAAGCTGCTGGAGTACTGCGAGGCGGGACTGAAGGAGGGCGCCACGCTGGTGTGCGGAGGCAGACAGGTGGACAGGCCAGGTAAAAAAAAACCCCAAAGAAACCACACCCACCCGGCTTCCTGAGGAGAATGAGACTCATCAGTCGGCTCTTTTTTTACATTAGCAAACAGTCAACATGGTTATTTCCCTTCAGGATTTTTCATGGAGCCGACTGTGTTCACTGGCGTGGAGGACCACATGTTCATCGCCAAAGAGGAGTCCTTCGGCCCCGTCATGGTGGTGTCCAAATTCAAAGACGGGTGAGTCATCGAGGAATTCATTTGCGGTTCAATTTGAGTCGCTGACCTTACATAACCTCTCTGGTCCTCTCCATGCTTCAATCCTGCAGGGATGTGGACGGCGTGCTGCACAGAGCTAACGACACAGAGTACGGCCTGGCCTCGGGCGTGTTCACCCGCGACATCAACAAGGCCATGTACGTGAGCGAGCGGCTGGACGCGGGTACGGTATTCGTAAACACTTACAACAAGACCGACGTGGCTTCACCGTTTGGAGGCTTCAAGCAGTCCGGCTTCGGCAAAGACCTCGGTGAGTAGAGACGCACGATATACGTATTTTTAAACCTGAGCTCCGTTTTCACAAACTTAGGGTCAGGGGCGTGTCCAGACTTTTCGACTAGGACGGTGCATCTGGGGCGCTGACTTCTATCTGTGGAATAAGAGGGTGTTAAACGCAGACGAGTGTTTTATTATGAAGTCAATTAAAATGTTTTATAGAGGACATGTTATCCTCCTTCTCCACCTTTTCAAACAGTCCCCCTGTGGTCTAAATGAAACATCTGAGCTGTGCTTTGGTCAAAATATAACATGAATCAAGCACCAGAGGAGGTTTGTGACCCTGTATAAACCAGCTCTCTCAGAACGCTCCGTTTTGGTGTGTGTGTCTCTTTAAATGTAATGAGCCCCTCCTGAGTTTTCCCAGTAGACATCACTCCTCTGTCGCGAGAATAAAAATGGCGGACCTGTGCAAAAGTTTTGATCTAGGCTGGAGGTGGAGTCCATGGGTGGAGATACCAGGGGAGGGGAGGGTATTTTTTTTTTTTTTACAAGAATCCCACTGTGACATCACAAGGAGAGCAAATTTGAAACGGAATTTTCTCTGTGTTGTAAGACTTATGCAGACCACAAACAAAGGACTGGATGGGTTTATTTCACATTTTGTGGATCAGTAGACACTCAGGTCACCCAAATATATGTTCAGAAACACTGTACAAGTGGATTCTTCATAATATGTCCCCTTTAATGTTTTTTTCCTGTCGTGTCTGCAGGAGAAGATGCTCTCAGTGAATACCTCAAGACCAAAGCAGTGACTGTGGAGTACTGAGACTCTCCTGACGAACTCTGACCCACATCTGTCTGCTTCAGTCAGACATCCAGCTACATTCTGCAGGACAGTGTGTGTGTGTGTGTTTGAGAGTATGTGTTAGTGTGTAAGCGAGTGTGTGTGTTGTGTGAATGAGAGGAGAGCTTTGTTGTTCATCTCAGTTTGGACAACGTGCCCGTCTTTTCTTGGCTTTCTTCATGGAAAAAACCACCCCCCCGACATCATGAACATGGGACACCTGCTTTTTACCCGTCTGTGTTTCTACACATCAAAACTCGGAGTTGGAGCCGAGCTGGGTCCGACTGTATTTTTAAATAAACGTGTGTTTTATGTTAAAACACACTCACTGTTGTCAACCTGGAACCTTTTTTTCGTACGTTTTTTTTCAACTGTCAAAGAAGCTGCTGCTTGATTTCTATCAGCTACAATGTGCCATGAGATCGAGAGCTGCAATTTGTGAATTCTTTAATTTTGAAAATGAGGCTAATTTCCACATTTGTGGGTTTAAATTGCCAGACAGACACAAAAAGGTTTTGGAGGTGCTCCTGTAGATTGCATGCATCAGCAGCTGCAAAACAAGCTGTAATGGATGAGACAGATCCTTGAGGCACTATTCCCCATAAAAGCACATCCTCTAAAGATCTTGTTTTTATAACAGGATCATATATTTATTCTAAGTGTCTGATATTACAGTAATACTCCCTGCAGAGACAGACATTTTTAATCGAGGTATAATCTTGTTTCCCCTATCAGAAATCGTTAGATTGCATTCTTCAAAGCCACCATTGACAAAAACAGAAATTTAAACCTGCAGAACAATCGATTGCTGCTTTGAACTTTTTGTTTATTTGTGTAACTTTGATATTTAAAGGTCACATATACTCCTCTTCAACCAGGTTAAATAAGTCTCAGAGCTCCTCAAAACATGTGTGTGAAGTTTCTTGTTCTAAATCCACTCTGATCCTGTATTTGATCATGTCTATAAACCCCTCTATTTCAGCCCTGCTCAGAACAGGCTGTTTCTGTGTCTGTACCTTTAAATATGTAAATGAGCTGTGTCTGCCCACGCCCCCTCTCTGGAAGGGCTTGGGTGTCTCGGGCTTTCTCGCTCCATGTCCTATTGTTTACAATGAGAAGGCAGACCCTTTGTGATGTCATGAAGGGAAAATCTCCAAACGGCCTGTTTGAGCACACATTTTCTAAAAATTGGAGCAGGCAAAAGACGAAGAGGATGAACTTTTCTCATCATTGGGGGGTTTGTAGACGGACTAGAGACACATATTAGATTTAGAGAAACATGGTGAAGTGGACTTTGCACAATATGTGACCTTTAAAACTCAAATGAAGAATTAACTAAAGTGTGCACCTCCAGAAATATACACAATGAATGTGACTTTAAACTGTTTTTTTATTTTTATTAACTTTATTCTCATTTAATAACAACCAGGTCAAAATGAAACTGCTCCTCAGTTATACTTGTATTTCACTCTGGACGTGGAACAAACTTATTTATATTTATTGTATGATTACCTTCAACATAATATTCATAGATAAGAAGCTCACAAAAAATGAAAGGAACAAAAAGGCCAATATAAACCGACTGATGGAAGATTTTAGTTTCTAGAAAAAAATAATGATCTTGGTCCTGGAGGGAAATCGTTTAATCTGTTAAATATATGTTGCATCTTAAATTGCACAATCCGTCTTTCTGCATCAACGTTAATAACGAGTACAGATCAGGTCACGTGGCAGACAAGGCACAGCCACAAGCAGAGTGCTCCAGACTCAGAGCCGGTCTCGACTTAACTCATTTCTGCTTCTGCAGGTCGCTTCAGCTCGAAGCTGTAATGGATGCAAACACTTCAGAGACAGACCTATTTGTTAAAGAGACAGATGCTTTTTTTCCCCAACTTAAAATATACATCACTCTCTTAAAAGCCACCAGACTCCATTGACAAAAACAGTCAATTTATCTTGAAGAAAAGAACACATGCTTTCTGACCATCTGGGAAAACACCAAAGTTACACGAAGTCCCAAAAAAATCTCATTGTTCAAGGCCATGATCCACCAGCAGCTCTCGTGATCTGCGACGTAAAATAGCTGTTTTGGTCAGTGGAGTCTGGCGTCTTTACGGAGAGCTGCATAAAAATCCCTGTGAGTCTTTAACATGCAGGTCCTTCTCTGTCGGGATCCTTTCTGTAATATGATCAGACACTTAGTATAACATCTGATCCTGTCAGTGACCAGATGTTCCACTTGATCTCAGAAATCGGAAATTCAGAGTTGCCGGTCTGATGTGTCAAAAGGAACGCCCCCCTGAAGTCGGAATTCCGACTTTGTAACCTCGGAGAACCTTCAACAGCCCGAGCTAAAATCCAACATGGCTGCTACGTGCATCAGCAGTAAAGTTTAATCTGTAACCATTGTGTTTACTAGCAACTTAGTCCTGTTTAATTAAATCATTCAGAACAACAAATTTAATCCGGGAGGCCTCCATGTTGCTTGATCGACTGGAACGTCGTTAGCGCGGGTGTGACATCATTCCTAGCTCTGAGATCTGATTTCCGAGGTGAATGGAACGCACCAAAAGTATGAACTGTTTGAGGACCGACGTCCATTGCGTGCAGTGTGACCTTGTGATTGTGTGGCAGCCGTTCCAGCCTGTCGTTTCAACGCTGCTGACTGAAGCGATACAAAAGGCGTTTTGTCCCTCATGGTCATTTAGGGTCCAAGTTTAGAAATACCAGAAACGTCAGGTGTTTAAATGAAGCAGTGTGTCTCTACAGGGGATTTATTTTTATTTCCACAACATATAACACTCTGCTTCTCTGGTGACCTGTGTTTCACCTGAAAATAAAAATCTACTGAGCCGTATGAGAGAAGAAGAAGCTTTTCGTCTAAGCTGATATCAAGCTGATGGAAACATGGCGTCCTGTGCACACATCAGATGTGACGAGAAGCTCCCATCAGCTGATCGTCATCGAAGCATCTGTTGTGGATCCAAAGGCACTTCTGCGACTTTGACCGTGAAACGTTCAGTAATAATAGTCACTGTTGTTCCCATGGCGATGAGAGGGATCCGTTTGTCTCCACACAGCATCGTTATGTTCCCGGTGTCTGTGAGAAAGTTTAAGTTTAATCCACGTCCCTTCAGTCGGCAGAGAAACTCGATACGCAGCAAAAAGTCTGTGCGGTCGACGTTTCTACTTTCCCTTCGGATCGACGACCTGGATGTTGGCTTTCTTCTTCTTCTTGCCTTTGTCTCCGGGGAATTTAAAGTTCGGCTCCGCGATCACGATCTCCTCGTCCGAGTCCTCGTCAGAGTCTGAAGTCTCCTCTCCGTCTTCAGAGTCGCCGTCCGAGCCGCTGAGCTCCACCAGCGCTACGTCCTGTGAGAAACATGACGCAATCACATCATGCACCAACTCAAAACATTTACACCGTGCTTTTCTTATAATTTAAATGTAAATTTGGAGTTTGTGAGTTTGTATGGACACTCACCATCTCTATGACCCGCTCCGCCTCCTCCACGCTCTCAATGTCAAAGCACCCAGCAGGAGCGTCCTCCATCTGCTGCTTCAGCTTCTCGTTGGCCTCGGCCATCTGAGGCAGGAAGCTCTGCAGCCGCTCCAGCACTGACGCACATAAAAAGACATCGTCACATCTCTGGCTCTGACGAGGTTTGTGCTCAGTTGATCTTTAATGATCGAGTGATGGATCCTATTGATGTGTCGTGCACACCAAGTGTCAAACCCTCATGGGGATTATAAGACACCACAGATTCAGTTGAAGTGGTCCAACGGGCTGATAACATTACACAGCTGCATGCTCTGCTCACAACTCCGTCTTAAGTTGTGTACTGGGTCTTTTCTCCCAGCATGCCTTGCAGATAAAACTAGTACTACAAAACAAGAGTCCTCTTCTAAATCACAACTCAAGTTTCAACGATTATCTAAGCAGAAGAAATCTACACCCCTCATGTCGTCACAGATGAGACAGGAAAACAGAAAAAGAATCTCGTTTTAAGTTGACCTAACTCACACAACAACACACGGTCTTTGTCTGGAGTGGCATTAGCGTAAAGGTAAACACTTGAATAGCGTGTAGGGACTGTGATCCAGAGCCGTTCTCTGAGTGAGATCATTGGGTGCAGCATTAAGAACAAACAGCTCGGTGATGACTTGGTTTTTATAACTCTGTCAAACGATGACCTATGACTGGTTTGTGTGCACATAGATCACACGGTATGCACTGTTCAGCCTCACCGCTGCTCCGAGGGACTCTCTCCGTCTGCAGCGACCTGTCCGCCTTCGGCTTGAGGAGAAGCTTCTCATTGAAACCTAACAGCAAAAAAACAAAACAAACAAAAAAACCTTCATTAAATGCTGCATGAAAACACCCAAATGTTTTTTAAGTGACACTTCCAACAGAGCATTAACGGCCTCTGTTATAAACTGTGACATGTAAGACTGCTCTTACATATTTAGTTGTGTACTAGCCAATAAGAGACAGAGTAAGAAGGGTTATTCATTTACCATCCAAAGGGGAACAATTCCAGCATACTACTAAATATCTAGTCAATGAGTCATTAGTGTGAATGGGAGGAGATTTATACCTTACACTACACCACTGATTATGTTTGATTGTAAAGTTTAATGAATGGATTCATGTAAACTGTTTTTTAATGCCCCCTTCTCCTCTTCTAAATGTAATTGTTTGTATAGTCTATAGTGCTTACTTATGTTTTCAAATGTACATTTTATATATTGTTTGTTAGGATATGAACCAGCTGATGGAGATCCTAAAAACTAAACTAAGCTTTGACACTCTTTCACTTAAGATAATGTGAGAGGACTTTCACACTGGAGGGCTTAAACTAGATCTTGTAGAAAGAAACAGTAACTAGAACCATTATTACATTTTTAAAATGAGCTAGATGAGCTCTCTCTCTTTTTAAGATTAGCAAAGTTTAACCACACACATCATTAAACGGTGTTATTCTGCATTATTTCAACACGTTAAGCGATAAGATATAAAACATAATTTAAACCTTCTCCGTTTCCACATGTCAGCAAAGCTTTTGAACTCGTTTTCTTCGTATTTATTTCCATCTTAGACGCCGCACGGTTCTGTTTTCGTCGACATGTGAGTTACGAGTGAGACCAACATCCGGGTGAGAAGCCACAAACCTCTCATATTATAATCATAATATTTATTTTATACAGCGCCCTCTACTGGGCGGGAAGACTGGATTAATTTCAGAACTGTGAAATTAGATGATAAATGTACAACGACTGTATTTATTTTAATAACACGGATGCTAATGATATGATACAACTTCACAATAATTTGATAATAATAATAATATACCTTTATTCGGCTGATATCAACAGAAAATGTAAAATCATCGGTCAACTCTACGGCTGCGCAGTGCAGTCAAAATAATCATGCATTCAGGTACTCCTCTTATTGCTCGGAATTCAGGATGACGTTTTGAATAAATATTTATTTTATTGTTTTCCTATAAAAAAAAAACTTGATAATTTTGTCGAGTAGCACAACAAAATGTCATGAAATAATTATTTAACACAAACAGCAAATGAGCCACACATTAATTTGAAACATATGGTATGGATTGTCTTTGGTTATCGCGCAAGTATTGACCCTTTGTCTGCCTGGTTTCTGTGTAATAGGCTGTTAGGTCTTTCAAATCGGCAAATCGGACACCAACTTTTCCTCGAACTTTCTTGGAAGCTGGTTGAGAACTGTGCATTTTTGTGTCAAATTTTTCCGATTATTCCGACATCAAGTGAACGCAGGAACAGTATGGTGGCACTTTATGTTCTAAACGTTCTGACTCAAAGAATGCCCAAATTTTAGCAAGACATCTCACGCGCATAATTTTTACAGCGCAAAATCCGTCCGACACTGGCGATCAACGCAACTCCTGACAATTTTCGACAACACCAAGATTATGATAATCAGTTTTTTTAAAGATGCTTTAATTTACTTAAAATATCACAACTCCGGCATCGACACGTACATTTATTTTTGTTGTAATGTTTTCTTAATGTAGCAACATTGTACGTCCTTGCATCTCTACACTTTTGACTGAGTGATCTTTATCCGATTGAGTGGTCCATCTTCTTCTTCTACACGCTCTTTGGTGGCACGTCTTCTGCTGTGACGCGGCTCCGTGGCTGGTTGACTGTCTGTCAGGGAAGACTCGCATCTTCTCCTGCCTGGTAAAATGTCTCCGTAGCAGAAATATAACCTACGGAAAATGAACAAAACGAGGCGACAGCTACAGTAAGTAAGTTTGTTTTTGTTTTAGTCTATCAAAAAGCCCCGGTTACTGTATTCCTCTGGTGAAGAAAGTAGGGAGCCGCGCTACTGTTTTGATTCCTGCACAGCTAGCTAACATAGCACAGTAATAAAAACAGCTAACATAAACAAATATCGTCAACTAGCGAACATTTCTCGAGTCTATTTAAGGATATCTGTAAACATTACCTTCTTCTGGAAGTAGGCACTGAACAAAATCGCTTCCACTAAATCGAATTGAGTCCTTACAGGTAATTTTAAAGGCCTGGATAATGATGAAATAGAGACAGAACTAAAGTTGGGCACTAAAAAAAACTACAATAAATGTGTTTATTAGGGCAAATTAGCTTCCTTCCTATTAGCTCTCTGTTAAATAGATACTACCCTGTTATAGCCAACTCTTCATATCTTTACCCTCAATTTGTTTGGGTACTAATCAATGATGATGATTTTATTTTTATATACTTAATTAATCCCCTGAGGGAAATTCTGGTTAACACTAGGTTAGTGAAGGACATGCTTCTCCCACACATAGGCCCGAATCACACACAAGCACAAACAGGACCTGTGGACATGCAGAGAGATGTCAGAGTGGGGCTGCTACACAGGGAGTGCACCAGGGCGGTTGGGGGTTCAGTGCCTTGCTCTAGGGCGCCTCGGCAGTACTCAGAAAGTGCTCTGGCACCTCTCCAGCTACCAGGCCAACTTCTGGACTTGAACCGGTGACCCTCCGGGTTCCCTACCCAAGTCCCTACTGACTGAGCTACTGCCGCCCCATGATGACATCTGCTTCATATACCACATTCATACTGTTTACATACAGGGCCGTTAATCCTCTGCTGTCAGTCACACCTTTGTCCCTTTTACGTTTTCTACAATTTTGTCTATTAGTGCACAAGTGAAGAGTTTAATTTGACCTCGTGCACAGGTGTATTCTGCCTAATTCTGATGAATACTGTCTGTATTGGTCTATAATGGACTCTTGTGTTGTTTTATTCAGTGTAGGGTTTAGGTACAAGGCAGGGGAAGTTCATTGCTGTTGTTGTTGTTGTTCATGCCAATATTGACCTCTCCTTACTGATAGCACAGTTTGTCCATGTCCAAATGTGCCGAGCTATTACTTCACAGTTTGTCCCTTCTGATGGTGAAGGCCTGGACTATATTGGATACAAAATAGAAAAATTGTGATCTATTTACTTTTAGCAATATGAAAAAAATACAGGACGTTATTCCAGACAAATGCAGGTTTAAATAAGGGCAATTCAATCGTGGATAATGATATGAAGCGTGATTTTGGGCAGCAGTAGCTCATACAGTCTGTAGGGACTTGGGTTCAAGTCCCGGTGCGGACCACAAAACGGAAGTCGGTCTGCAAGCTGGAGAGGTGCCAGCCAGGGCATTTCCCCGAGTACTGCCCAGGAGCAAGGCACCGAACCTCCAACAGCAATCAGTGTGTAGCGGAAATCTCGCCATTAATACATGTCCACATGTCCTGTTTGTGCATGTGTAAGTATTTCAGGACCTATGTGCGTGAGGAGCATGTATCTCAGTAACCGAAAGCTTAAGCTATACATATAGCTGTTGCAACATATTTCTTGTGAATCCAAAATAAATCAGGCACTGGTTTTTATCCCTACATTTGCAGCGATGACTCTGAGTGTAGCCGATACGATAGCATGCCTGAGTTTCATCGGACTGCATGAAAATAGTGCGAGTGTGTAAGACATACACATGCAGGAATGCTGAGAGAGAAAGAAGGGCCTGTTTGCATAAAATAACTTTTTTATTTATTGCAGTACATTGCCGTTTATTATACAGCTCTATGCTGGGGCCTGTGCCAACAACAAACATGCCTGTTTAAAAGTAAAATAAAATTAAGATCTTAACATCTTAAGCGACCTTAGGAGAAAATGATGTAGGCCTAAGCCGAAGAGTAGTTTGCTTTTAACTGTTAAAACGTGAAAAAATAGTTCATACAAACGTGCCTCGCCTTGAATGATGTGCTCACTTTTTATAAAAAGTCACATGGATTTCCTTTAATGTGATCTATAATTCATTTGAAATCTGCTGCTCCCTATTTAGATTCTTGCTTCACTTTTTTTCCTTCCTCTTAATAAGAAGTGACTCAGATGCGTCATGACGGTGTAATAACATCTTGAGTAACGCCCCAGGCTGTGTTTCCCTGATCTCTCACCTTCCTCCTCTTTGTTGTCTTTTCTTCAGACTGACGAGTCCCTGAAGCTGTTTTTTCTATCATGGATGGTGCAGCTGAGCCTGTGTAAACCACATTCACTCAGTCTTATTTTCACACCGCTCTCAGACTGGATGACTGGAGATGAGACTAAGCAGCCAGAGACCACATCATGAGTATCCAGAGCCTGGGAGGAGCTATAGGGGAATCCCTGGGCTCTAGCCTGACTGTGCGTATGAGCGGAGCAGGTGGAGGCTGGAGCGCTCTATCACTGAAGCCTGTTTCTTCAGGGAGGATTGCCTCTCTATTCCAGACCATGGTGCCCACTGGATACACCAAACTACAGGAGGAGCGGCTGTCCATGGTGGACCTCGGAGCTAAACCTGAAACCAGCCCGCTCCAGAACGGCTACAGACAAGAGACATCGCATATAGAAGGCCGGCGGCTCCTAGACCGGGCCTCTCGGTCATCTCTATCTCTATCTGACTGTGGAGATGGAGGCTACTCAGAGACAGAGCCCATGCTGGCTGAGAGGAGGCTGTCAGGGGAGGAGGCAGATGCAGAGGAAGAGGAGGAGGAAGGGGAGGCGGAAGGGCAGGGAACTCATATGCAGAATATGCCCAAAGAGTCACCACTCGCCATGGCGCTGCAGATCTTGTTGCCTTTCCTGCTAGCTGGATTTGGAACCGTTTCAGCTGGAATGGTGCTCGATATTGTGCAGGTCAGCTGTGCAACAACACAACTTCTATTCAAACAACAACCACCGACAGCTAGAGACAGGGTGGCATTAAAGTCTAAGTCCAGTTAGAACCACCTTAAGAGTGTGGCCCATTTTTTATTACAGTTGTGACATGACATGTACTCAGCAGAGATGATGTCATCTCTAGGCCAAAGTCTAAAAGGGGCAAAAAACACAATCACGCAGGTTACAAACAAGTCAGGTTGGAGGTAAAAAATAAATGCCAACGCAGCCTTACAATATTTATATAGTTCTTAATTCTTCAGGAAATTTGTGTAAACCTTTTAAATTCCAGGAGGTCAAAGAAAAGGCAAGAATTCAGTCCTTAAACTCCACAAACAGCCAAAACATAGAGGCAGCAGTAGACCTGCAACTCCACTGTTCTTAAGGTAAAATAACTGTAGTCAATAACATCTGGTTGCTTTAATGAGGGAGTTATAACAGCTGTTTCTAATTTGAAAAAAAAACATCTTACTATTGAACATGAATGTCTCTCTCTCTCTGCAGGGATCTTCTCTGTAATGTTGTCACAAAAAAAAAACACTCTCCCTTCCCAATCCCAGGCCAGAATTAAACAAAAATCTGATCCCAATCCCGTTAGAAAGACTCCGGTCCCATCAAACTCCTGTTTGGTTTTTTAAATTGTTTTATTATTACTTCACCTTCCTACACTTGGCCAGTGATTTGGCAGTATTAACACCACTTCACCTGTGGTAATGTGTCATAAGGATCTTTAGTCTTAATCCCCCAAAAATGATGCAACTCTGCCTTTCCCACATCAGTCATACCTGCCTTCTCTGAATCCTTTGTTGTTTGATTTCATGCGGCGGCTGCATCACAGTGCATGACCGTGCGCCGTCGCACACGACATACATCATGCAAGTTTGATCAGCAAACAGACACCAACGCTGATAGAAAAAAAAAAAAAAGCCTTTATTCATTTATGTGTGTGAATGTAAATCTGGTCTCTTGATATCATGATTCCTGCTCCTGCCCGCTCCTGTAGACTTTTGTTCCTGTCCCGTCCCAATCCCGTGAAATCCCAAATAAAAATGTCAGCCTCTAATTTAAACATTAAACTTGAGGGACTCTTTCTACCTCGAATATGACAGCTGTGCAAAAAGCTTTTGTCAGAGGAAAGTCAGGTTATGTTCTGCAGCTGACTTTCAGCTTTCAGGAGCTGGTTTCACTTCAGCAGTGGTTATCGCTTCAGAGGAAGTGTATGTTCTAAATAGTTTGGTGGGGGATGTGGTGGATGTTTATTCATACAGAAACTTGAATCTGATTGCTCCATTTAGATAATTAGACACTTGTGAGCAGAAGTCATATCAGAAGTCTGATCCATTACAGAGATACCTTAGTTTAGTTTGAGACAGTAATCCACGCCTTTGTGACCACTAGGCTGGACTACTGTAATGCACTGTATATGGGGGTTAGTGGGTCCTCCATTGCGCGTCTTCAACTGGTTCAAAATGCTGCTGCACGTCTTTTAACTGGCACAAGCAAGTATGAGCACATCTCACCTATTTTAGCTTCACTTCACTGGCTGCCCGTCCATTTTAGGATTCATTTTAAAATTCTTTTATTTTCTTTTAAAGCCTTGAATGGACTTGCCCCTCCTTACCTTTCTGAATTGCTGCACCCCTACATGCCTAGCCGATCTCTCAGGTCAGCTGACCAGCTGCTCCTGACAGTCCCTAAAGCTAGGCTTAAGCTCAGAGGGGACTGAGCTTTTGCTATTGCTGCTCCAAGGCTTTGGAATGGGCTGCCGCTGCACATTAGGCAGGCCTCTTCTCTATCTCGTTTTAAAACTCTTCTTAAAACCTACTTCTTTTCTTTGGCTTTTACCCCCATGTAGAGTGTTGATTTTATGTGTTTTATGTGACTGTATTTGTTTTATGTGTACACATGCATATTTTTATATATTTTTATTTATTTGTTATCTCTATTTTACTCTCTTGTGCAGCACTTTGGAAACCTTGTGTTTGTTTAAACTTGTGCTATATAAATAAAGTGGATTGGATTGGATTGGATTTAGTAAAGGCCAGACAAACTACTCCATTGACGCTGTTAGATCCAGTCCAAGGTTTCCCAAACGCATGAGGAAGTTTGCTTTATCTAAATGATAGCGAATTTGAATGTGAGGCTTAGTGAAAGAGTAACTAGAATGTCAGGCGAGTTGTTTCACTCCTCTGTGTTCGTCTGCAGCACTGGGAGGCGTTCCGCTACATCACGGAGATCTTCATCCTGGTTCCTGCTCTGCTCGGCCTCAAGGGAAACCTGGAGATGACGCTGGCTTCAAGGCTGTCAACAGCTGTGAGCAAACACACGCACACACACTCAGTCAGAGTGACACAGGATTGGATTTATGGATTTATTGGTGTGCTGCATGGCTTACAAAACGTACCACATATTTTATGCTCAGTTCGAATGACTTCCTCAGCGTGTAAATAAATAAAAGTGCCATGTACATTTATTATTATTATCATCTTTTATGATTCAGCAAACAGTCCGCTTGTGTGGCTGCAGCAGTTGATATCTGAAAGGAGCTGCACAAACGAGGGCTCCTCCATCTTTATGCCTCAGCTCCAACCGCAGCCTAATTGGAGCTCTACTCGCTCGTTGTTTTGCTCCTCAGGAATGTAATCTGCTCAATCATGACCTCAGACTACGCCTGTTCCGTTATGAGACAAATATTTGAAGTGAGATTAAGTTGTTCAGTGTAGCCGTAACGGTAGGAAGTGTGACAAACACAAAATGATCGGATGACCGTTGCATTGGTTTAACGTCGGTATCTGTCGATATCGGCCTCGTCGACAGACATCAGCAAAAAATGTGGTGTTAACCGATGTCAGAAGCCGACGTTTATTTGTCGTGCCAAATCAATTTAGTGTTGCCATCTAGTTCAACTAACTACTGATTCAGAGAAGAGGTTTCTATTGGGTGGATTAAGTCACCTATTGGACAAACTCTGACTTGTTTTCATCGTCAAACATGAGAGAAAATGTCGGCATTGTGGGAGTCCTACATCAAAAGAAGTCATCAAAACAAACCTTGGGATCGGCATCGGCCTTGACTTTCCCAATCGGTGAATCTCTAAGTTTTTACCGCTATCTGCCTTTCTCCATGTTTAACACAATACCTGTGTTTCAACATGTCTCTCCTGAATCTAAAGTAGACAGAAAAAGCTTCTTTTTTCATCATTAAATCGGCAACAATTAATCTGCACGCGGCTGATAGCCGGCTTGACCTTCATCCGACTACAACAAAATTATGTGAGAGCATGAACATTATCCCCAGGCCTCCATCCAACATGTACGCATGCTCAGTGAGAAAGAATATATTAAGACTTTTGGCTGTTATTGTGAGTTCTTGTTTCCCCATAACGGTGAATTTGCAATAAGTCGTGCAGCCCGCTGACCCTGCCGTAGTTACATAAAACCAAGAGTCTTTTATCACATCTCTTTCTGCAGAAGACAAGTTCAGTTTACTTCCTGTTCTTGTTGTGAACTCAATCTGTTACTGCCTACTGCCTGCTCTTCTAGCTGCTCTGGATGGTACACATGAGGTGTGATGTCATTCTGGGGGTCTGTTTGTTTGTTTGTGTGGAGTTGCATCATTGTTTGCTGTTGTGTTTCAGTTCAACAGGCCGAGCCCGCTCTGTACAGGTCATCTCTGTGACATAGTGTACAGCTGATGGAGTCTGTTATTATCGTTCTCTGTCAGGTGGAAGGAAGAAGAACACAGAAAGGATTTTAGCCTTGAATGAAAACTAATACAGTACAGCTTTCTCCATTCTAAATTGAAGTTATAAAAGCTGAAGAAAAGTGTTAGTGTAAGATAATTATTTGCAGCGTTTTACGTGGACTTTGGTGGAAACGCTTTGCAGATTAGACACGAGTGAAGGAATTTGCTGATGTAGCGTAGTGAGGGGTGATTTCCTGTGGAAGGAGGTGAGGCTGTTTGCTGGAACCTGGACGACAGAACAGTCAGAAGGGGAATTTATTGCTGCACTTAAACGTCTCAGAGCAAAAGCAGGGAGGTGGAGACGGGCAGAAGAAGGGGAGGTGGAGACAGGCAGAAGCAGGGGGAGGTGAAGATGGGAAGAAGCAGGGGAGGTGGAGACGGGTTTGGCCTCTCAGAGAACAAAGAGTGCAAACATTTGCAGCACATGATACCTTTTTTTAAACTCTCTGCACAAACCAGGGTATTTACAGTCCTGAAAAGAAGTGCATGATGTTTTTATCCAACAGAATTTGTTCAGATTACTCAGTGTCTCCACATTTCTGTTTGCAACCCTGCAGACAGAAAGAAACTGCAGAAGAAGTGACGGGGCAGAAGTCTCTCTTTGTTTGCCTTTGGGCTCCGTGCATACAGGCTCCACATTCACAGCGCTGTGTCAACACTAACAGCGGAGCTCAGTGTGAGCCGATCCTCCTCCGTGGAGTCCAGATCAACTATTTGTCTTCCCGTGACTGTTGTTCTCCTCAGGCTCAGCTATGAAACAGACAGTGATTCACAGTGTGGGGGTTATACGCTCCTCCACAGCTACAGGGGACATTGCACAAATGATATAACATATCAATATTTATGTGACACATTGCTGGATAAGTTGCAGAAAGTTCATGCTTTGAGCATTTAAAAAGAGAATGCATTAACAAATGTATGTTTTCATCCACTCTGATGAAAATATCTTCTTAAAAAAAGGACATTGGAAATATTAAAATGGTTGAAAGATGAAAAAAATGTTTTTATTCAAACAAAAAAAATGAAAAAAGAAGCCTTCCAGATCATCAGCAGGGGAGCTTAGTTATCATCTACTGCATCTGATCATCCTTTGATATAAAAAATTATAGTTTCATTTATAAATTCTACTTACCTCCACATCTCAAGGAAGCTTTAATCGAGTCTCAGCTTGAGTTTGGAGATGATATTCCAGTCATCCGAGCCGTGCGGTTTGAAACATATTGTTGTCTTCCAGGTACAGAGGGGCTAAAGGTGATCATTATCACATTACATGAGGAGTGGGATGCAGTGCTTAGGGGTCTGATAGGACCTTTAGAAACACTCTGTGTTTTATCCTTCTGTGCATGCAGAGCAGTGCAAGCTTATGTAAGCTCAGTGACCACCACAGTGAAGCAGTATTCTTTTTATTAACAATCCAGGAGGCTACGCTAAATCCCCTGTAAAACAAAATGCAATTTCACCTTTTATCTGAGCCAAAATCAGAATATATTCCTAATCCAAACTACATTTTTTTGGTGTGAACTTTTCACAAATCAGAAGGAAAGAGTCACAGGTTTGTCATGTTAGGAAACAATAAATGATCTATTTGTCAGCCCCAACGCTAATCTGAGCAGATGTGGGGCAATTGTACTTCAGCACCGTACGGGACAACTGGGCACAGTGTGAGTGCGCCCTAAAATATGCAGTTTCACCCATGCCTGGAGTGAAGTAACAAGGAGCAATAATCTAAATGTTTCTGTGCAGTAAGATGAAGACAGACAAATGATAAGTTCTCTTTATTTTAAACTAAAGTAGCCCAAGGTCTGCTGTAGGTCGAATCTCAGGGTTAAGGCAAAGATTCTGTTGATGAACAACATTTACGTTTTGGTAGTTCGTCATAAAAGTGACAGAGAACAGGCATCAGGTGCTGATTGTACGTCTGAAGCACCGGGACATTTCCCGGTTTCCTGAGGTTCTATTTGGTCTTCCTCGTGCAGCCAAAGTGAGCAGCAAGAATTAGTGTATAGATCTTTCTGAATGCACGCATTAACATATGTGAGTGTGACTCTTCGGGTTAATATATGGTGCTCAGCGGGTTGCTGTAGGGTTCAACTGAGGTCGGCTAAACATGACATCATAGCGTCCTTCATGACACACATAGCAACCGTCTACCTGCTGAAAGTCTAAACATACTTTAGCCTTCAGCTAATCTTTGTCACATTTTACCGGGATCAATGAGAGATTGATATAATTTTCTAGATCTGACCAGAAGTTATGATTTACAGCTTCATGCACAGTATTTATTCGGTCTGCACGATGTGTTCAAAAAACATACAATGCATGTATTTTACAGATATTGTAACTGCAATATAATTCACAATTACAGACCATGCTTAAATTTGGCATTACAATTTTACTTTTAACAGGTCCAAACTTTGCAAGTAATTGTGCAGGACCTTCAGCTTACACAATTAGTGGTGTATGTGGACGAGGTGGCCTGGGATGGAGTCAAACTCCAGGCCTGAATGATTATCCCAGTCCGCCCCTGACGTCTGACATCAGTCTCTTAAAACTCCTCCAGCTGTAGTGATTCTACTCGATGTTCATGACATGTTTGCCGGCTTGTTTTGTTCCAGGTTACTCTTAAGTAGCTGGTTTGGGTTGTTTTGCTTTTGCACTGAATGTAATGTGTCTCCTTCTCTCAACACAGGTGAATGTGGGAAAGATGGACTCTCCCATAGAGAAGTGGAATCTAATTATAGGCAACCTGGCGCTGAAGCAGGTAATCACACTAACAGCTGCAGTTTTTCAGCCTGTCCATTAAAATATAATGTAGATTTCTAAAAATAAAAGGCATGATTCACTTTATTTTTCCTAGGAGTTGCTAGAGGCCCATTTACTGATTTCATTTAAATTGTTTTGCCATTAAAATAATTTCATATATTTGACAGAGGAGGGGGATCTCTTCATCCCCTCACGCCACAAGGATGTCAGTCTGAGCAGGGCTATTGATTTCTGTCCGTGCAGTATGACTCAGAGCAGGCTCTGCTAATCATCTACCCACACACTGATAAACACACCGTAACACATGTTGTGTTTTGACGAGCTGTTAGTCTGATATGTTGCGCAATCAGCATCTGTAGCAGGAAATGTTATGTAACGAAAAGGAAAACTCCTACCTGGACGTGATGTACTTTCACAATCGTGTTTATAAACCACAGAACATCTCCCTCTGTTCCTGTGACAATTGTTTGTTTGTTTTAACACGCATAGTTTCTCCTTCAGGTTCAGGCCACTGTGGTGGGATTCTTGGCTGCCGTAGCGGCCGTGGTTCTCGGTTGGATCCCAGAGGGGAAGTTCCAGATGAGCCACGCTGTGCTGCTCTGCTCCAGCAGTGTTGCTACGGCCTTCATAGCCTCCCTGCTGCAGGGTAAACACACATACACACACGCACACACACACACAGCTGAGAAGCCACAGTTTAAAATAAGCTGTTTAACACTGTCACTGTGGAGATGTTGGGTCACTTCAGTTCAGCACAAACAAACCAAAATCAGACCAGAATAACTGCCCAGCGGGGGTTTACTTCCACCAACAATACAAGTTTACATCCATGTCTGTCGGCTCCAGAGTCCTAGAATATGATGTAAAGAAATGAAGGCATGTATACAAAATACAACGACAGAGGGAAGGGCTGCATTCCTTCAACGGCAAATTTGTTGTGAAGGTGAAGGTGCAAAAAACTAATTGAGGGATGATGCTTTTATCCAGTTATTAAGACTGATCCTTTAATTGCCCCATCAGTCAGTTTATTTATTCATCAGCATCCATTTGGGATCACATTTCATTTCGAAGCTCTGATGCATAATTTATTGTCTGTACAAAACATTGCTGAGTTTAAGTTGTTTCAAATCAATCGCACCTCGATGGGGTTTAGAAAGTTATTTCAGTTTAATTGAAAGATAGTTAGTTGTAATTTAGACAGCCGGTGTCGTCCCCTCAACCACCGCCAGGCGCCCAGCCTCCACCATCGGACTGTGTCGTGTCAAAAGACCCTCATAAACACACAGAAGGTGATTGCTTTCAACAGTCAAAACAGAGTCTTTTATTCTGAAAATAAAACGGTTGTTTCAATGTTGTTTCTGTGTGTGACTTCCTGTCCCGCTCCCGATTTGCTCTGTGGTAAATTGATGCGCCGTGCTCCGGCATCTGGCAGAAATAGAAGCCTTGTGCATCCGCTGCAGAGGGCAGCCAGGGGCAGCCAGCGGAAGCATACACATTGGAAAAAAAAGTCAAATCAGCTCCACCGCCATGGTGGAGCGGAGACAGACTGTGCATGCACCTGGGAGAATTCAGCAGTTAGCAGGACATACTGGCTGCG
Source organism: Labrus mixtus (assembly GCF_963584025.1). Taxonomy (NCBI): domain Eukaryota; kingdom Metazoa; phylum Chordata; class Actinopteri; order Labriformes; family Labridae; genus Labrus; species Labrus mixtus. The sequence goes on along the minus strand of NC_083633.1, from coordinate 7,646,755 downwards.
TCATTGTTGCCAGCACTTCAACACATCATGTGTCTTTAATGTCTGATGATACAGTGAGGTCATGTTCTGATGGTCACCAGCTATTTGTAGACTTTTAGTCACCTGCTCCACCCTTTTTATGTCATCTCCAGGTATCATCATGGTTGGTGTAATTGTGGGTTCGAAGAAGACGGGCATCAACCCAGACAATGTAGCCACACCCATCGCCGCCAGTTTCGGTGACCTCATAACCTTGGCGATCCTGGCCTGGATAAGCCAGGGCCTCTACAAGTGCCTGGGTAGGTGAAACAGCGCTACTGCAATCACAGACGAGCCGTTTGTGTGTGGCTGACTATCTTCATGAACGTGATGATTGGATGGCTCGGGGTTAACTGTGTCCCGTTTCAAACATACTCACGTTGAACTCACTATTTGAAACATAACAATCTTTATAGCGTCGAGTGTACAAGACATCCATATACTTTGAGGAGAAACTTTGCCTTGACTCTTTAAAACTCTTTTTCCATTTCCATGAGATTAACCGTTTGAAAAGCATTTGCAGATGTTGTCTGTGTCTCTCAGTTTCAACTTGTTGCTGCTGCAAAACTTCTTTTATCAGCATCATCAGCTCACATTGTTGTTGTTAGTCAGGAAGACAAATGGGAGCTTTCAGCTTTGATATCTAGTTTCTGCTCTGATTATAAACGAGCAACAAAACCTACACAACATGTGAAAATAGAATCTGAAATATGAGTGATGAGGATGATATGAGGAAACATTTTATGGTGTACACTGTTTACTGCTGCAATTTATAGTTAAGACGGCCGCCTAAACTACACACAACCTCCACATTAACTACCTTTTGTAGGAAAAAAAAACCTGATTAAAATCCTCGAGTCGCTCTGTGAGATCCAACAGCAGCTCTGGATGCTACGTTCGGATGACTCCCCATGATTTGGCCCGCATGTCATCCACCATCCAAACAGGAAGTTATCTCTGAACTCTTTGTTTTATATTTTGTCATGTTTTGGCGGGCATTCACACAAAAATGTTAGTGCTGTGTTTGTTTGAAAAACTGAAGATATAGCCCCTAAACAAATGCGCCTCCTTTGGTGTTTCATCTGACTACATGGCAAGGCTGCAGCAGCAGCAGCCAGTACACAGACACGCCCTCCAACACACACAAACACACACAGGAATTTATGTCTTAATGCTTATGACTTGTGATATGTGTGACCATAATCGGTCTAATTTCAATTATGAGAATTTTTTTTATTTTTTTCAAAACAAAAAGACATCACTGTAGCAATGTGGCCTCCAGCCTTTTCCTTTGGGTTGCTTTTTTGTTTGTCCTGTGCCATCCAAGTGAAGTTCTCTTTTGTCAGATTACAGTTGAATGCATCATTACTCCTTGATTCCACTCAAGTAAGCTTATGGTTTGCAGAAAACACATCCTGACATGGTTTTATAATAACACTCCTCTCAGTTAAGAGTTGATGTTAACTGAATGTTTTTACTGAGACAGTTCCCTCAGTCAGCCAGCAGAGGTCGCTCCTGCCTCACTCTGATCCAACACAGCAGCCCTCCGGTGTGTTTCCCTCCTGCCACACATCCCTCATGTTTAATTCATCTCACACACAGACCTGTGTTGCACCACCTTGTAATACTCAACGCAGCGTTCACTGGAAGCTGTTTCCTCTGGTTAGCACCTCATGCTAACTAACCCTGCCAGCTCTAATTGCGTGACATAGATGTTCACCGTTATGAACGGAGCAATTTAGCGCTATGAGCTAACTGTATTAAGCACACTTCAGATTTCACATTTCCACAACAAGGCAGTGCAGCGAGGTTGTGACGCTCTCAGGACAGTGGCTCTGTTGTTCCTGAGCCCTGCCACGACCACACTTTCCAGCTACAATGGAACTAATGATCACTTCATAGTCACTCTCAGCTAAATGGAATTTAAAGCACATGATTTTCTTTATGCAGATATCAACGTAATGCCTCTAAATCCTGGAAGAGCAGAGATGAGGTGAGACATACGCGAGACAGTCAGGTCCGTTCAGGTTTATTTTTAAAGTGCTTTTGACAAACAGGATCGTAAGAAAATGCTCCGATGAGAGGGCTCACCGGTAGATAAAAGCTGGTATAATTAGAGCATGAGAAGGAGCGCAAACATCAAGAAATTGGGGCCAGAGCGTCACAGAGGTGGTGTGTGTGTGTGTGTGTGTGTGGCAACACAGGGCCAGCTCAGGGCAATCCACAAGAGAATTGAATCACAGATATGAAGAAGTAGCTGCTATTGAGTCAGGTGAATAAATGTGGTCGGGTCTAAACTCCAATACTGAGACACTCAGTGTTAGAGTCATATATGAGTCACATATAAACACTATGACACAAATACCCGACAATAACAGAGGTAGAGAGAATATTGTGTCGGGTATTTGTTTGCCTGCAGGAGGCTGTGAAAGACAGCAGAAGAGCTCCACAGTGCTTCTGGATTCTAGTTTGTGTGCGAACATATTTACCAGTCGGCTTACAGTAGCAAATGCAGAGCAGAAATAGCCAGAGGCATGAGAGTCAGAGCTGTAGCAGATTATGAAAAGCTTTGTCATTGCAATTATGACCAAAACATTTCTCCTTAGTCGCTGAATTAATTTGAAATTGATCATGAAATGTGAACATTTTTACCAACAGTTCGGTACTGTAAGCATATCTCAGTGTTGTAGTAAAGAGAAACACAGAGACCCTGATAAGACCAAATCTGAGTCAAGACCAAGATGGTCATGCAGGGTTGAGTCCCACTCTGCATGATACGCTTTCAATAAAGTGTGGAACATTCAAACTGTCGGTTTTTCTCACATAGTCTCTGAAAGATCCACATTCCCATAAAAATCTGATTAAGATTCCTTTTCATTCACATTTATAGCAGCTTACACAGTTTGCATGTCTGTATAATTGTCACTTGAGAAATGTCCTGTGGTGGTTTCCCCACATAAAACTGCCTGACATGTTTCAGGTAGAGCTGCATGTGGGAATGCAGACAGCCGATATTTTCAACCCGACTTTAACTACCGTAAAATACGGAGTCACAGTCTGTTTTTGAAGGTTTCTCAGACAGAAAAAAAGAGGTTTAAACTGTCTTCCTGCGTGACGATTTCTATTGTGTTCAGCGAATTCTACACCGTGCAGTTTCTGCACAGCTGTGTCGCTCTTGATATTCTGTTTGTTTTTCGCTTCGTGGAGTTTGCTCTCCTACTAGCTACAGTACGCTAGTCGAGCTCTCAGCCTGCAGGGAAAGTTGTGAAGCACAGACCCCTAGCTTGTGAGCTCTCTGCCCGACTCCGCTGGTCACTCTTTAACTTTAATGTAGGACTCTTTCAATCAAAAGAGCACAGAAATTGACCCAACCATAGGAACGATATGAAATTATCATGTGTGATAAATTGTTAGTCCTACTTTTAAAGTATACAGCCTACGAGATGTTTAAAATCACTTGTCCTTTTGTGCAGCAGCTTGTTCACATGCTGATCGTTACATCATCATGTGAAGAGTCTTAATTAGTGATTGGATGCACCTGTGGAGGTGACCACATGTAGAGAGACTCAACATGCATGTCTCACTTTGTACTGAAAAAAGTCACAGATGGTTTGAAGTGACTGCACAAATCATTTGTGTCTGTTTGACCCATGTGTGAGTCAATAAGAATATTCTTCATGTTGTGTTTGGAGAACATTTCTCTGTTTTCTCCTCAGCTTGAGAAACTCTTCATCCTGTTAGAAGTCCTCCTCACAGTTTGTCACCTGAGGAGCTCTATTAAGGGCTGAGACTCTTTGTGCATTTTCATCTTTAGTTGTAACTTTGAGGGGAAATTCTTAGAAAATGTCACAATACTAAGAATTTTCGTAGAATTCTTCACTAGGAGCAACTTGCGGTGCCGAGCCTCTGTGGACCCTCCTTGCGCTGTCACGCCGGCCGCGATTGTGCAATATCGCTGAGCGCAAGAAGCGTGAATCAGGATTAAGTACTTCGGAGGCTTTGTGAATACGGCCCCTGGTTTGCAAAATAACCTTAATAGCATCCGAGTTCTTGTTTGTGTGCATAGTAAAACATTTAAACAAATTCATGCATCTCCATGTCTTCTTAAAATTCATCCCCTGGATCATCCGTGACCCCTCCTCGCAGTCTTTCCCGGACCCCCTCAGAGGGTTTTTGACCACGAGTTTTAGAATCATCGCTCTATGAACTTTCATTTAACCATTGAATTTTGTATGAAAGTCAGCCTGTACCTGTGCATGAATGATTCAGTCAGAAGGGTTTCAATGTCCTTCAACATGCTCCAAGTCTCCTTAATTTAGAACACTTTCTGTAAAAAGTAAATGGTATTTAATTTAATCTAATTAGATAACCTTGTAATCACATACAGTATTAAAGATAGACTAACCTTGACAGGTTTTGACAGCGAGTGTAATCCTGCTTTAAATGCACGGTTACCCCCCTGAGAGAAACATCTCACTCCCCTCTCTGATACTTTCTACTTTTGCAAACTCATGCTGCGTTTCTAGGGCGCTCCTGTCAGCGTAGAGCGTGGAGGCTTGTAATACTAATCATCACTTTTGGGATCATGGTTTATGTCCCGTGCATTGGGAGCATCTCGCCATTTCTCAGCTCAAGCAGACAGTTGGCAGCAGCGTCGTTCTTTTTTTTTTTTTTCCTGGCAGAGCGTTTAAGAGAAATGTATTCCTCCAGAGATGGACAGGAATATCAATTATCAGTCCACTGGTTTAGGGAGACTAAGTGGCAGGTTGTCGGGGGTTATGTAAACAATTTAAGCCGTACAAGAGTTTAATTGTAGCGCAGCTGATTGCTCATCTTACTCTTTTGCATGTAAACTCAGTGTCAGATTTCCTGTCAGCGTCTGGGAGGAAGCTGGATGGATTTGGGACAATGTGTGCCTCAGAATATCCGAAGCACTTTTATACATTTGAGGCGTGAAGGTCTGCTGGCGCTGAACAGTGGGCTCTTTCTGTTCTGCGGCTCAGGGGAGCATGGGGATGATAAATCTGGGACTGTTTCTTAATGACAGTTATTTAGTGTGTGGACCAGAATCCAGCTGGAAACCTGAGGTGGCACTAAGCAGGTGCTTTACCCTAATGGCACTTTCAAAATAGTCCTGGTGTGCTATATTATAGCTTGAACAAAGAGGTCTGGTTGTAGACGGAGAGTGAGGGAAACCTGTCTACGGCTTGTAGGCTAAATTTGATATGTGGGTGCTTTTGTTCAATTTGCCTCAGTGGAAAACTTCACAACATTAAAAGGGGGATTTTAGTGTCTTTAAAGTTGACAATATTCCTACAGATGTGTGGGTCTAACTTGTGATACCATTTGTAATAAAAGGTTTGGAGTTACTCCTTTTGGCAGCAACGTCATGAAGATCCACTTCAAGTTTTTTTTTGTTTACAAAAACAGGCACAGAATGTCCCGATGTCGAAAGACAATTTCCTTTTTGTAGATCAAAAACAGCCGTTAAAATTCCCTCTTTAAAGCCAGCAGATGTCATCGATAATTCTACCTCACTAAGCGCACACTGGCCTACTGCCTCCTCGATCAGTTGGTTTGTTTCAGTTACTGTGTGACTTTGGTGTTTGAAATAAATAATCAGGATCCAACTTAAAAAGACCAAAAGCTTTTTTTCATACATGCACTACTTCTGAACATTTCTGGACACCCTCTGAATAATTTTCTCAGTTGCTTATTCACACATGACCCCCACAGCAAGGTATAACACATTTATTCGGCTGTGTATCCGTCAGGAAATAGGGAAGTGGGACGCCGGTGCAGGTGCAGACCCGGGGGTGTCTTCAAGTTATCCCAGAGTGCCAAGCGATTAGATGGAAGGGAAACAAAAATAATATTGACCAAGAAAAAAAATAACTAGGTTCCTAAACTAACTTATGCACAGAAAAGGAGGAACTTTTTCCAGGAAATACTTAACAAAAAAAAACACAAAAGGCTGCCAGGGAGGCCTAACAGGAAACACAAAATACTGGAGTAGAAAAACACTCCCCAACACAACAAGTTACACTCTGAGAGCAAATAAGCAGAATGTCTCTGTTGGTGTTTATGCAGACTGACCCACAAACACTGGCTGTCCTCTCACTACCTCTGAAGGTGAGATAATGAGTCAGCACAGAGCACTGGAGTCCAGGAGTAGATATAAGCTCCCCACACCTGGTCTTAATCAAGACCTATCAGCCACACACACACACACACACACACACCTGACTCTGCACTGAGCTGATTCCTTTACCAACCTCAGTGAGAAGTCAGAGTATCAATGCGTATTGTAATAGGACGTATTCACATACTGATGAACAGAATCTAGTATGAAGCAGCTTCATTACATGCATAAAGGTAACATAGGTCACACACAGGTCACATCATATTAAAGTTTTCACCACCATTTTCCTGAATATTTCCTGCTGCATTCAAACATCAGCTCACCCTAACTTCATGCAGACACGAGGAGGCTGGCAGGACAAAGCCCAGGGAAAGTGGAGGTGAAATAATTGGCCTTTTACAACATGTTCACACATCAGTTTGACCCTGAGTTTTGTGCGTGTGTGAAAACCCAAAATAGAGAACTAAGCGATCAGGCAGTGGACGATGAGCAAATCGCTCGATGTGGGAGGTCAAATAACTGATTCAGTCAACAGTGTCTGGTGGTTTTGAAGAGAGAGATTCCAAAAATCATCTTTGTCTTTGGGGATCCTTTCTGTAATGGTTTGAGACAGTTTTAAATCACACACATCGGCCTACAACAGGACCTGTGGACGTGCACTAATGGAGAGATTTCAGCTTCACATTGTTACACAGGGAGTGCAACAAAGCTGTTGGGGGTTCAGCACCTTGCTCGAGGACACAGAAGCTGTACTCTGGAGGTGACCTGGCACCTCTCAAGCCACCAGACCAACGTCGATATTTCGGTCCGCACCGGGACTTTAACCGGCGACAACTCTGGTTCCCAACCCAAATCCCTACAGTACAGACAGAGCTACTGCAGCCCCAACAATCAAACAAACTAACAAACAATCTGAGTCTGTTAGTGGTGAAAAAATAACTTTTAGTTGATGGAATAGTGATAGTAGTTGGACTTGTGATCGGACTTGAGCTTGGAGAGCGCTGTTCTAGTCTTCTGGCTACTCAAAGTGCTTTTACACCACAGGTCACACCTACACATTCACACACTGATGGTAGAGGCTGCTGGGTAAAGAGTCCATCAGTATTATTAATCCATTCATACGCCACTGACAAAGCAGCGGGAGCAACTTGGAGTTAAGTGTCTTGCCAAAGAACACATCGGACATGTGGCTGCAGGAGCTGGGGATCAAACTCCCAATCTTCCAGTTGAGAGATGACCGACTATACCCACTGAGCCACAGCTCAATGATGTTACTTTTGCATGCGAGGCTAACATCACAATCTTCTTGCAGCTACTGGAGCACTTTGATACTTTAGTACGTATTAGTGATTTAGACCGTCTAACATGAAAACCCATATATCATGGTGCATATCTTATAAAATGCAGTAAATCAGTTTATCATGATGACCTCGAAGGATAGTTGCGTTCTAAAGATTCCTGAGTCATGTTTAGCAGGAAAGTTCGCTGCTTGTGATTTGTCAACATTTCAATTGATGAATTGTTAAACAAAGTGGAGAAAATGGTTGCATTCCTCAAACTAAGCTCCTAAAAACAGCGTCATTTGTAATGTTTGTAAAAGCATGTATACGATCCCAGCATGCATCATTTCCCTAATGCATGCTGGGATATTCTCCAAACTGCTGTCCAGGGAGGAAAAATAAATCTCTTCCTCTTTCCCCCCCCCCCCCCCCCCAGATTCCTACCCTTACGTGTCGTCGCTGGTCTGTGCTTTCTTCATGTGTCTGACTCCTCTGTGGATCGTCATCTCCTCCAAACACCCGGCCAGCCGCACCCTGCTGTACTCCGGATGGGAGCCAGTCATCACCGCCATGGTCATCAGCAGGTGTGTGTGTGTTACTGTGTTAGTGTGTGAAAATCTGTGTGTGTTTAGGCTTCAAAGCGGAAAGAACAGCTATTCTGCGTCTGCAACTCCCAGTGTCTGGTTGGCTTGATGACTCATCCCTAAACAAATCGCAGCATCCCAGCACACATACACACACACACACACACACACACACCCCCTCGGGTCCCCTTGAGTCTGGCAGGCTTACTAATACCGCCCGTAGGAAAGGGATTGATTGTCTCGCTTGCCTCTCAACATCATTTCTCTGCTTTTATAGAAGAGCAAGTAAATATTAGTTCTAGACAAGCTGAACTATTAAAAAGAATCTTCCTCCTTCCCTCACTTTCAGTCTTCTCCAGTCCGTCCTGCTGATAAAGCATTTATAGAGAAGCACACAAATTCACTGTGGACATCATTTAGATGAAGACAATGCTCCATCTCTCCCTCTCTATGCCCCCTTTGTCTCCCCCTCTCTCTCCGTCTTTCACCCTCACACAGTGTATAACACCAGTTAATGATCTTATTATGTTGCAGCATCGGCGGGCTCATCCTGGACAAAACGGTGTCTGACCCAAATCTGGCTGGCATCGTGGTCTACACCCCGGTTATCAACGGTGAGTCACTCTATTGGCACCGCTTCCTCCTTCGCTCTGAAAGGCTTCAAGGTGTCGCAGTTTGATTTGCAACAGCTCCTCGGGGCAAGAAAAGACGAGGACAATGTGGTCAAAGACTACAGCGGGGGGTTTTTGATTTAATACCTCTCTAAATCCTGCGGGATTTATAACACACATAAACATATGTAAAGTCAACTCTGCTCTAATCCCCTGTGTTTCACCTCTGTGAAAGTGCAGGACACACTCGCACGAGTCAGAGTCAAAGGAATGTGGTGTGTTCAATGACCCATACATACCACCCCCCCCCCCCCCCCCCCCCCCATCATAAATACCACAAGACTGAGGTTGAACACATGTGAATACAGTCACTGACCTTCATCTAAAAACCTCTGACCCTTACTCACCTGTGTGCATGCATGTAACCAAAAACAACACCAACTGTATGCTCTCATATTGGATCATAACAACATGCATTTTACAGACGGATTTGGCTGGCATCGTTCTTCTTGTTCTTCATGTATTTATTGAAAAGTATGAACAACTATAGGATGCATCCATGAGTCCCTCAGGATGTGATGATTGATCTCTGAACACCTGACCTGTCTTCTAACATCATCATCAAGTCCAAGTTTGTTGGTAGTCAACAACATGCATAAGGGATGTAAAGTAACTGAGTGATAGAATTAAACATCAATAAATATAAGGGCCCACATGGTGGAGGTAAAGGAAGATTTTGCGCTGGCTTAAGCTCCTTTGGTTTGGGTTTATTTTTGCTTTATCCCAGAGTTATATGTGAATTATAGGGCTTTCACACTTGCAGAAAACTCCTGAAAAACTTTTTCACTCTGACTTCACCCGGAGTGTCTCCTCCAGCCTCCTCGTATTTATTCTGCAGAAAGTCAGAGTGAGCTGATGTGAGAGCGCAGCAGGATATAATCAGGAGAATTCACCTGGAGCGAGTGGGAGGGGGTGGTGACGTTTATTCCCTGTGATCGCTGCACGACCATAGACTGTCTGCACGACCACCTCTACCATCTCCTAATGAACCTGCTGCATTATGTTTCCTGTTCTCCAGTATGTTCTTCTCCACTCTTTAGTTCAGATTGAGATTCTGTTCAACTACACGTAGCATTGATAGAAAGACAAATATTCTCATTATAGCGTCGTAGGACTCTGTTGCTTTGTCCGCTACTTCTACATGTTTTTTTAATTCACATCTTACCTCAGGAGACCCCCCGCCCCCCCTCCCCTCTGACAGGGATAGTCTCCCGTTGTGAGGAGCATGTGTGAACAACCAGATCAGAAGAATCTCCGGAGCAGTCCTCCTGAAATGATCTAGATATTTTCAGGAGTTCAGGTGTGAAAAGGACTTTTCTTAATGTTATTGTAAAGTACCGTAAGTTGAGTCCCTGAAAATTCTGGAAGATCTTCAATTTTTTTGTCATAATCTTTAAATAATGAAGAATGATGATGTAGTTAATTCGACTCCATCAGCAACCAGCTTCAGCTTTTATGTAAAGTAAATTCTCTCTGTGTGGAGGAACATAAAGCAGAAACACCAGGAACAGATTCTGTTAAATGCAAACTGAGGTCATGCACGTAATGTGTATGTTGACTTGATTCTGACTCTGGAAATATTTGTGGTCGGAGGTGAAGCGTGTCAGAGACAGTGGTTAGATGACGGGCTTCTTAACGAGACGTGTGTCTTAATAAGCAGCCGTGATGCGATCTAATTTAATTTTCCACAGCAGACGGCAGCGAGCTGTTTCACTTTGTCCACAGAGAAACTCTGTGTGTCGTTTGTTTGTGTCGTTTATTCTACTCAGTTTGCAATTAATGCAGTGTTTGACCCTCTGGAGCTGAGATATAGACAAAGTGTTCACACACAAGATGGATGACGCGCTGCGGAGTCTATTTGTCTTGTCCTGTGCAGCTCCCAGGTGTGAGAGAGAGACACAAGCGTGCTCAGTCAACAGCAGAGCATGGATGAATGGAGGTGACCAAATAAAGACTCATCAACATAAATAAGTATCCTAATGAGACCGGTGCAGGCAGCCCTCCACCGTCCGTCTGCCTCCACTTCACAGAACTGGTCCTCTTCCATTTCCTCCTGCCTCCATCTCCCCCAACGCTAACCGGCTCAGCCGTGCTGCCAGGGGCGCTGGCACCTTCACAATAACAGATAAGCTTTTCATTTAAATGGCATTAATGAGAGACATTTAACGAGATGGAGCTCGATTCTGACTCTAATTGGTTTTTCCGTCGAGACACTAAACAGCTGGGGAATCAAGTGTGCGTCTATTTGTGAGTTTGGGGGGATATTTTGTGTTTACAGAGTCGGAAAAAATCCAGGTCTCAGCAAACTTTTCAACAACGTTTTTATTCATGGGTGAGAAGGCAGTGAGGCGGTCTGCTCGTGTCTTACAGCTGATTAAAATGCAGCATGGCGGCTGTTCTAATAAAAAAATACAATTGAAACGAAGGGCAGACGGAACAGAAAGTGTGAAAGGAAGGTGTGTGGATATTTGATTAGCATGGAGTGAGGAAGGAGATGTGTACGGGGTGATAAGAGACGACAGGTTAAATGAAAAATAGATGGAGGGGGGGCCTCGCTTTCCACAACGACCTCCATTATTTAATTTAAATATATTAGCACTTTTATATCCACTTTCTCCTGCCACAGAATGAGCCTGTGACTGCGCAGACTTTTTTATTAAAATGTAAATTCAAATGAAGGTGTTCTGTTGTGTTTAATCCAGGTATTAAGAAGGTTTCTGCCAGATCATTACCTGCTGTTCCTGCTCTCTTTGTACCCGTCAGCCTCAGCACACTACAGGTGTCCTTACCTTTATCTTCATTTTGGACTAGTTATTGGTATTAAGGACAGGTTCTCCATTGGTACCAGTTCCTGACTTGTTGGTAACTTGGTACCTAAAGGAGGACCCCTCTCACCCCCTTCACCTCTCCGTCCAGGTACTGCCATCAGCAGAGGCGCTGCTTGTAAATAGGCAAGGCAGGCAACTGCTTGGGGACCCAAGGGCTGACAAGCCTTAAATCACAGCAGTGCCTCAAAATGTGCACATTTTGCAATGACAGTAGAAAAGCTCCCTAAGGGGGCCCCCTCTGACAGCACTTACTCTCAGTTCCCCTGTAGCTGTGAAAACCAAAGTTTGTCAGTGAAAGTTTCAGAAGGAAAATGACGAGAAACGATCCGTGTGGGAGTGAAACAAAGAAAGAGGAAAATAAGTTATGCTAGTTGGTGGGGCCCCCAATTCATTTATTGCCTTGGGCCCCAACACACTCTTGACTCACCAGTGGCCATCAGGCAGACGTTTACAATCCATCCATCCGTCCATGTGCATGCATGCCCTGCTGTTGTTACTTTCGTACTTCAATCTTTAAATCGTGTCAGTTCTACATTCAGTAGAATCGAAAGGAATGAAGTTTTATAAGAAACTGACAAATCACATTTTTTTTACACAAAGCTGTTTCGACCAATTTAGAACGAGCAGCGATGGTCGAGTGACACAGCGGGAGAGAGAGGAGAGTGAGTGCTGTTGGAGATAAACAAAGCGCTGAATCAGAGATACAAAATGTTTCTTTTCTGATTGTGTCACAGCAGTTATTCTCTGTAAAGAACAGATTATCACGCCCACTCCTCCGCACAGCCCCACAGGAAGTCGCAGTGATTCTGTCTGTGCGCAGCCAAAGTGATGCTTCGCCCTGCTCGCCGTGTGTGGGGGTCTTTCTCTGCTCTGCCCTCTGCACACCTGCAGCTCTCATGGAGCCAACACACAGCACACGGGTCTCTACGAAGACCTGTGTTTTGTCCAATCCTTTGGCATCCCATAAAGATGCACAATATACGCTTCAGAGTCTCCTGCAGGCAATCAAAAGCACAAATCAATCCATTTACAAACCACAACCTTCTGATTTCAAACGGGTCGAGCCTCCTTCTCTGACTGCTGTCTTTGGAGCAGAGTGTGTCGGAGCAGCTAAATCAATGCTTCCCATATTCTCCTGCTCAGGTGTTAGTTGTTCCAACCATTTTGAGACTTGTTTCATAAAGTTCACAGCCTGCTGTCTTTATTCTCCTGCACATGCTCAGTGCACAAATATGCATTTAAAAACAGAGGTTTGACCGAAACAGCTCACAGTTTGCGTCCTTTTTAAACCTAATTCAGGTTTTTACGTCTTTCTTTGAACTAAGTGATGCAGAGTAGAATAAGTAAGAGGACTGATAAGTTCAATAAGCAGTATCCATGATGATATCTATATGAATAAATATCTTAAATCCAACTATAGTCTTGTATCAACCAGAGATGTAACATTCAGTTATGCTCGCTCACAGCTGAGTCTTTAATCTTTGCTTGTCATCTTTGCATATTTGCTCTCCTTCCTTCCTTTTGTTGTTTGTTCTGAGACTAGGTGTCTGCTGCTTTATGTCTCATTTCCCCCAATGCAGCGCTTCTTTCCATGTTTATTCTTTTCATTAAGTGTTATCCGAGCATCGAGTCACGTCCTGCTGTGGCAGCCGTTCAAATAAACAAAAAGAAATGAAAGACGAAGGAGGAGAGCAAGAGATGAGATGAGCGAGCCGACAGTTCACATGTCTCCCCCCTCGGGGCAGAGCGGTCCGGCTCGGAGGAGCACAAGACCCCCTGCAGTTCCCCACGAAGCCTCGCTGAAGCCCCAGACCTCCTCATCCTCCTCATCCCCATTCCTCCTGTCAGACCCAGTGACCTGGATAAGTCAGAAACCCCCCAAACCTCACTCTCTCTCTGCCCCCTGCTGAGATTGCAGGAACAACCTCCGCCCATTAAGCCCCCGTCCTAACCCCAAACACCCTCAAGGACTTAAAGCCAGAAAGTCAGAATCAGTGCACGCACTAAGAGAGCAATTAATCTAATTTTTACCATGTTTTGACAAGAACATTCGGGCATATGTTATTTTAAAATGCCAAACTACATACCCACTCTTCCCCTAAATGTAAGTATATTGATGCATTTTGTCGCCCTGAAACCAGTTAAAGCCGGAAAGAAATCCACTCAGGAAGTAAGAAGAATCAAAGTGGTATAAAAGATGGAGTTATTGACCTCTCCGTATCAGTTAACTGATTCTGCTCCCAGGTTGAAGCTTCAGTGTTAGGTACACCTAGCTTAAATCTAATGCTGCTGTGTAAAACAACAAATCCTGCAACAAATCCTCCCTTCTAATAATCTGTTGAGCCTGTTTAATGTTTTCAAAAAATGTTCCTCATTTTACTCACAAACATTATTCTTCTTTTTGAGAACTTGACTTGTGAACTTTTGGATCAGATTTTGCACAATATCCCTAAAAACCCCGCTTGAGCACTCGGATAGTTTCCGCTTATGCTCAAACTGAATGCCTCTACAGCTTTTTCTGTAATTGATATATAGTTTGGTGATTGATTTTTCTGTGGAAAGTCGAACACAAGTATCAAATAAGCCAAAATGACAGTAAACCAAACGAAGCAATGCAACGTGCTATTCATTAGAAGCTAGTTCCCACATCCATTTGTCATGACTGCTAGTTTAAAGAGGACATATTATCCCCCTTCTCCACCTTTTCAAACAGTCCCCTGTGGTCTAAATGAAACATCTGTGCTGTGCTTTGGTCAAAATATAACATGAATCAAGCACCAGAGGAGGTTTGTGACCCTGTATAAACCAGCTCTCTCTGAACGCTCCGTTTTGGTGTGTGTGTCTCTTTAAATGCAATGAGCCCACCCTGAGTTTTCCCAGTAGACATCACTCCTCTGTAGAGAGAATAAAAATGGCAGACCTGCGCAAAAGTTTTGTTCTAGGCTGGGGGAGGAGTCCATGGGTGGAGATACCAGGGGAGGGGAGGGGATTTTTTTTTTTTTTTTACCAGAATCCCACTGTGACATCACAAAGAGAGCAGATTTGAAACTGAGCATTTTTCTCTGTGTTGTAAGACTTATGCAGACCACAAACAAAGGACTAGATGGGTTTATTTCACATTTTGTGGGTCAGTAGACACTCAGGTTACCCAAATATATGTTCAGAAACACTGTCAAAGTTGTTTTTTCATAATATGTCTCCTTTAACATAACACACAGAAGCTTCTTCAAAGTCTCTGTAATGCAATAAAATATGTATTTTACGTTTTTTTTTGGACAACAAGAGACTTTTATTAGCCAGCAGGTCGATCTTCTCTTCTACCTCTCAGAGAAAAGTCTCACAAGATTCCTTTAGAGACAGAGTTCAGATCTTTAGTATAATATCCAGATTATGAGGGCGGGAGTGAGAAAATGGGGGACGGCGAGCTGCGCAGAGCGACTGTAAATGCTCATTGTGAAGTTATGTGTATTTACAGGCCCAGTGGGAGCGCTGGTTATGCTCCAATAAAATGTCACCAGACGGACAAAGAACCACAGTAGATTGAATTAAGTAGAAATCGCCCCGAGGTGGTGGCAGTGTTAATTTAATATACTCACCACAATAACAAGCCTGGGGCGGGGTGGGGTGGGGTGGGGGGTCTGAGACACACTCCTCCCGCCTGCTTCGGGTTTTCAGTCCATGACCATTTCAGTGACTGAAAATCAACCACATATAGAAGAGGTGTTTACGCGCTGCACGGCAAGCACTTGAATAATACATTTTTTATGATACTGAATAAAAGAAACGTCTCTTCTCTCAGATCTCCTCTGAACAGGTTTTTACACACATACAGACACGATTAGCAGAGACTTTCTCTTCTCCTCTGAGCGACTCCGTGCCCACCTGATATCTGAATGTGTGCCCCCCCCCATAGCTGGGTGGTTGGTTTGTGAGTTACTTCCTGAAGGGGGAAGGTGTTAAAACTGCATCATGTGAATGTAAAGTTGTGCCATATTTTGTCAGTACAGATGGCGTCCTATATCCTCGTGTCAGTTCATCTGTTCAAGTTATTTAAAGTCGTACATGAGGAAAATAGAACTAAAAGGAATATAGGAAGTGTAGTCTATTGAATAAGAACATTTGTTTTTTATTATAAAGGCATCTCTTGTAAACTCTAGAGCGAGATGTTTAGCTCTGTGTTTAGATAATAATGGGGCCCTTCACCTCTGACCCTGTAACTGTCCTCAACTGGCAATTGCCTCCTAAAAAAATGTAGCTTCATATTTGGCTAAGGTGATTACGGCTAAACCAAAAAATAAACATTTTATCCACTAAAGATTCTGACTTATATGGGCCTTTGGAGACCAAACCAATACAGATTTTAGAGGGGACAAATTCACCAAAATTACCAATGTGGAGCCGGTATGGGGATTTTTAGCATTTTTCTCTGTGCTTGTATTTGAGCCGTGGTTATGCCACAAATGAAATAGACGTTGATCGGACTTTAACCTCCATATGTGGGAGTTTTCTATCTACAGTTGTGAATGCTCTGTCCTGATTTTAATCGTACAGTCTGAGCACGCAGGTCGTGTCCTACAGGGTGAGCTTTGGTCGCGCTTCGTAAACGATTCAGTCGTACCGTGTTAGCGGACATTCAATCACAAATTTTATAGAATTGTACAGTATAAACCAGGCTTTACTGTCCTACTCATGACATAACTTCTTAACAACTCTGGTCATTAACTTTCTTTATTTTTTATATTGTTGTAAGCTTCAAAAAGTTAGTTTATTTTTTCAGCCTGTCATATTTCTGATTGAAAAATGCTGATAAAAAATCCCCAACTCTTCTTCTTCACTTTCCCCAACACCGACTGTCCCGCTCCATCCATGAACCACGTCCCTCTTCTTTCTTTTTCCAGGAATCGGGGGTAACTTGGTAGCTATCCAGTCCAGCAGGATCTCCACTCACCTGCATTTCCACTGTGCTCCGGGAGAGGTCCCCGAAGAGGCCAAAGGCTGCTACTACCCATGCCGCACATTCTTTGGAACAGGTGAGTTCTCTGCAGGCAGGAAACACCAGCCTCAAGGCGTCAATGAAAATGTTGTCAGGATCATTATCAGGCTTTAAATTGCACAGTAAGTGACGTTCACAGTTTGAAACATTGGCTTCAAGCTCTGCTCCTGCTGAGCTCCAGTACGAGGTAGCAGGTAAATGATGCTGCTCCAGGTGTAAATTAATCCCTAGTTAGAGGTCTAGAATAAAAACCCAGCAGGACTCAGGATCCTGGGGACAGCAGGTGAGCCGATTCTTACATCATCACCTATTTCATAAACGCTCAATTTCAAACCTTTTTATTTTCTCCTGCAAGTTTCTTCATCTTCACAACTCTGTGTTTCTTTTCTCAGGGGCCAATCATCGCTCGGCTCAGGTGCTCTTCCTTTTGGTGATCCCCGGTCACCTGATCTTCCTTTACACCATCCACCTGATGAAGAGCGGACACACCACCCTGACGCCCATCTTCATGTCCGTCTACCTGGCTGCTGCTACGCTGCAGGTGAGCACGTGATGATGATTTTAATGATGAGGTGTTTTTTTTGTACTGCTTCTTAAAGGACCGTCACAGTTTTTACCTCCAAAATGTGTTACGACTTCAAACAGTGTTGCTGACATATTTTGACTGCTGGGTTATATTCATAACTCACACATATAATAAAATAGATAAGCAGGGTTCTCCCTTAAACGATAGGACTCAGGTGCAGTGACTAAGCCTTTTGTCTTTGCCTCTAAACTGGATGAAAAAGAAAAAGCTCCTACACTTTTTGCTGTTATTTCTACACTAATATGTGTCCCAAGTCTGTCTACAAACCCCCCAATGATCAGTAAAGTCCATCCTCTCCATCTTCTGCCTGCTCCACTTTTCAGAAAATGTGTGCTCAAACAGTCTGTTTGGAGATTTTCCCTTCATGACATCACAAAGGGCAGTAACCCCTCCCCCAGGTGGGTGACACTCCCACAGCTAGGTGTTTGTTCTGCCCTCTGAGTCTGCCTTCTCACCGTAAACAATAGGACATGGAGCGAGAAAGCCAGAGATACCAAGCCCTTCCAGAGAGGGGGCGTGGTCAAACACAGCTCATTTACATTTAAAGGTACAGACACAGAAACAGCCTGTTCTGAGCAGGAATACTGCTAATGGCCATCACCTTGATGTAAAGTGATAGCAGAATGTAAAAAAGGCTTGAGTGTCTCTGCATTACATTAAATGTAAATGTAAATATGAAAGCACAAAATAACTCAATCACCAATTATGAATCTTGTGCTGTGCTTCTATTGGAAATATTTTAGTGAGTTTTATATTCTAATCATCATAAAAACAATAACTGCACTGCTTTGCGATGGATGTTCTTGTTAGATCAGAGATGAAATGATCTTTAAATAATAATTTCATCAAAAACTTCATTGGGGGAATGTGGAAAAGTGGTTTTACCGTTGATCACCTTCAAACAGCCCTGATTTGTGTCAGGAAGAGGCCGTGCACGATTAATTTTTGTATGCAAATTGAACGAGCGGCAAATGTTAATGAGCATATTAACGCAATGAAGGATAGGATGTGGACACGCATTACTTCAGAGGGTATAAAAACATGCCTGAATAAAAGATATCTGCAGGATTCCTTTTCTACACTCTTAGTCTATTTCATACAAATATGTTAAAGGCAGGGTTGATCATTTTTCTCCAGATCCTCTTTTTAAGATCTTGGTTGAAATTGTCTTTAGGTCCTTACAGACATTAATAACTCATGTTCTCTGAAAAAGGAACAAAGAAAATCCGTCATCTGTATCAGTTGTAAGCCTGTAAAAACTTCCACCAATGTCTGCCACGAGGTACCAATCTGATGAACCAGTCAGATGCCTCCCTGTCTCCCTGCTTGCTCTCTACCTCTTGCGTGCTCTAGCCCACACTCAAAGCAGGTCACCGATGACAGAGTTTATACTGTGAGTTTACTTACCGCTGAATGAGACATGAGACAATGTAGTTTCTACACAATGCAAGAGACGAGCTGAGGTCCGCTTCTGGAGCAACGGCGCTTGTACATGTAAATGAGGGCCATGGCTTTTGAGTGAGCACAGAGGGGAGGGGGCGGGTGCAGACGTACCACTGAGGGAATGCTACTTTCAAAATCATGCTTGTTTTTGAGAATTACCAACCCTGCCTTTAATGTGGTGTTTTAATATGTGGTTGTATCCCCTCTTGATGCAGTGCTCGATGTATTCTGTCACCATGCAGTGCACGTCTACTCTTTGATCTCAAGTTAAAGCAGCACTGTTGATTTCAATCGTTGCTCACGAAGTTATTCTCTCTCGAGTGATAGAATGGGATATGTTACCTTGAAAGCGGCTCAGTGGACGAGTGCTTCGTCTTGAAGTGAAGCGGCAGACGCAGGTGTGTGCTTCCTGAGAATCCTCGGAGCGCTGTGGTTAAAGGCGATGCCTGGAGAAATCTGACAAACGCAGGTTTTCTGTTTTGGCAGCAGCTAGGACGATTATGAAGCATCGACTTGAATCATGAATGACTGCTTTTACTTCACCGTGATCTGCTTTAACGTCTGGAATTTCAGGAATTCACTTGGTGTGTTTTTTGTGTATGCACGGGACGCTTGCTTCGCTCGAAGGCTTTTTAAGGCTTCGCTAAATCTTTAATGCAGACATGGAACATTAGGATGTAATCCTGGCCACCGAGGAGTTGGAGACTCTCCAAATCAATTAAGTCCGTGGCCAGTAGAGCTGCTTTAAGGGTGCTTTAGGCCCAGATAGAACATCAAATGGCAGAGACAGGGCCCATGGGGTTAGGAGGATAGAAAGAGTTTGGATCCAGTCCTCTTCACATCTTAATATTTACATCCACTGAAGACAAAGTATTGATTGGACTCAGGACCTTAAACACGACTTTGCCTTTTAGTTTACAAATGTTCAGCATGCTGATGAAAAGCTCAGAGACAGTAAGAGATGCAGCTTGTCAGAATAATTCAAGAACTTTCTTTGTTGTCCTTGTTTGATCCGTCTCTGGGACATTGAAGAAAAATTGCCTGAATTCTGCTTTGAATGGCGGTTTTCACAAATGTGTGTTGTAGCGGCAAGGTTATTACGGAACGATTGTTTATCGAAGCATCAACAGAAACTAATTTCATCTGCTTTGTCATCAGTGTATTCACACACACACAGGCAGAATAGCAGACTCTCATTATAAGGCTGAATGCTGCACATAATAAGAAAGTTTGTCACTAACTGGAGCTTTTTCTAATGACATTTTCAATATTCATATTCAATACAGCCACACGAAGAAATGCCAGGTTCTGTTTACCTCAGATAATAACTTTCTCTTCTAATGAAAGTTTAGATCAATACTCAACACAAGAGTTTCCAGAAGATTTTGATTCATTATTTTACAGATTTAAAGTCTGAAAAGTTAAGTGTCTCACACACAAATGATTTAGCAGCATCAAAGGGTTAATTTATACTCCAGCTCGTAGGCCACCAGGACATTTGTCACTCGATATCCTAATATGACTTGTGATGAAGACAAGTGAATTATGGTGTTGATAAAGATAATAAGATAGATGGAGTTCTTTATTAATCCCTAAGGGGAAACTGGATTGTGATTGCAGGAATATTACGAGTCAATCATCCTTGCAAGGTAAAGAGTAGTGGAAGAACCACGATACACATTCTGGTGCACTGATGCACAGCAAAAAACTGAGAGCAGCAGGGTGCAGACAAAGTGCCAGGATGACTTCAGACTTAAGCCGACTTACAGTGTACGATTGTGTAAAATTTGTGGCGGACTATGTTGACTGAATCGTTTACGACCCACGACCAAAAATCACAACCTCAACCTCAAACCATCAAAGTAGCACCATCCTGAAGGTCTAAATCGGCCTGAAATCATACAGTGTGCGCCCTGCTTTATTTTTGATTTTCCAGTGCAAAATAGTCACTGTAGAATATGAATATGATTAAAATCATGGTGATAATATAACTCCATCTCTTTGTCGAGCTCTTGTTTAGCTGGAAGTATGTTGGAGTCACCACATCCAATATGGAGACTGCTTTCATTGGGCCTCATAATGCCTCTCATGAAATGTCACTGAGACTGAGGAAAAAAGAGGAAATCTCACTAAAGACTGAAACATAGAAGTGTCATGATAAACTTTCAGAGAATGATAACCTGAACCTGTAGCTCTCTTCGTCTTAGATTATTTCAGTAAGTTTCAGCTCATTGTTTGGCTTTATTCTTTACTATTTTGGTTCTTTACCACCATCATCATTTAAGACCCAGCTTCTTTGAAAGACACTAAAAACAAACTGTACACTAACTGCTCCGGCACAAATAGAGAGACACGGTTAGTGACTAGCTGGTGAATACAGCGTAGCATATGTGAGCATATGTGAACCCTCAGGAGATGTGGAGACAAAAACAAAGCTAAAGGAAGCGGGGAATACTGAACGTGTGATATCGTGTGCAGTTTAGACAAACCCTAAATCTGTAAAATACACACATATCAACCTAAAACAATAACTGACAAGGTCTCAGAGAGCCTAGACAATACATCAACAGGAAGGGGAGTTCTGAAATCCGCAGAGCTGTTTAACTCAGTGGTTAAGAAACGAGTCTGAGCGCGCGGCTCTCACTGACGTCTTTATCTCTATGAAAACAAAAGTGTGGGTGTTTGAGGATTATGAGCAGGTACTCTTCACCTCCTGTAAGCCTCTCCACCTACACTCCAACCCAGACACTAATGACGGTAATAAATATTCTGCCACTCTCATTATCTCGCCTGACAGTGCACTCAAATCAACACATAAGCTCCGCGTTTGGAGGGTTTTTGGGATTGTCACTTTCTATTTCAATTTATAAAACCTGATCTCCTGAGGAACATTTATTCTAATGTATCTGCTGTCCTTGTTTGTGACAGATTGCTTCGGCTGTGGGTAGGAGAGAAATAAAAGAGGCTCAATTTAGACACTTGAATGATGTCCACATTAGTTATGGATGTCTGTAGCCTGAGTGTCCTTAAAAAACCTTGTTATGTTACATTACATTCGACTTTATTGTCCACAGCACCGTTACTGTCCAAACAATTGGACAATTCCCACCAAATAAAATACATACACAAAACACAGAGTATAACAAAAACAGAGTTAGGCAACAGTCAAGAGTTCCCACTCTGGCCTGTTCAGCGAGGCCTTTTGTTCAGGGCCGCTATAACAGCAGGGATCAGAATCCTCCCGAGGCGAGCTTCGCTGACCCTCCGTACCTCCGTCCTGAGGGCAGTGGGGTGAGGTGAGTGTTTGGTGGGTATGTGATGTCCTGTCCTATTGAGGTTGCAATGCGTGTGATGGCTCTGTTGTTGAGGTCTGTTAGGTCTGGTGTGGGGAGACTTATAATTCTGCTGGAAAATCTGGCAAGATAATCTGTGGGGCGTTCAGAAAATCAGGACTTTTTAAAAAAGTTTGTCAGAAGGGGGGGAACCGGTTCCAAAATCAGCCCAGTTATCTTGTGGAGTGTACACCGTTTTAGTCTCTTCAAACGTCAGGCTCCATTCTGAAAACAGTAATTATGACGTGCACGTGGAGTTGCTGGCCTGCTGCGGCGTTGTGTGATATCTTGTGTCGCACTAGTATTGTAAAGGATCCAACCAAAGCATTCTCAAACAAGAGGTGCACAACAACAGAAAAAGTCAAACCAACGGAGGCAGAGGTATATCAGAAACTCCCATGTTCTGCATGGTAACATGACTGGTTTTGACAATGGAGTCTGGCTTTAAAGAGAGGGATGCAACTGCTGTTTTTAGTTTTAAAAAATGAGTCTTCTCTGACCAAATGATTTATTCTTCTATCAGTTTCTTCAAGTTGTCAATCAAAAAACAATCTGAGCCGGAGAGATGCAAAAACAAGCACTTTTCTCAGATGTATTTTCGACTGGGATATTTGAGATTATAGTTATTATAGCCTGTTCTGCTTCTAGCTGAAGCAAAGTACTGGAGTAAATCTAAAAGCGTTTGCACCTGTTAGCCATTTGGACAACAAAATATGTGAAATTATAAGTTTAAAAAATACCAGAACTCCCCTAGAATTAGGTACACGACTTCCGTTTGAAATATCCAGTCACCAGGTGCTCTTCACATGGACACAGATCCATTTGAGGTTCACACAGACCTTACATTATTTCATATTCAGTCTTTTTGCCCAACACACGGCTGGACACAGTTTGGCTAAGCTGTCGGAGGCATGGCGGGTTTGATAATGTCATTCAGATGAAGTAGAAAGTACTGTAACAGTCTGTTTCTTTAATAGCAGTGATAAGCAGAAATTGCACATGCTGCGGTTTGATAGTGGTCCATTTAAAGTGAAAAGCCGTAGAGAATTAGGCGGAGAAATTGAAACATTTCTGCAGACTCATTGTGATATCTGTGCGAGCCTCTCGGTGCAGCCGCCGAGGGGAAGAAAAGAAGAAGAATGACATTGAATTCACCAGCGTTCTGCTTTTTGGCAGACAGCGGTGGTTGCTTTTTGCACAAATCCATAGTGTATAAAAAAAACTTGGCCAAACCAAACAGCATAAAAACAAGCTTAGACAATACCCAACACATTTTTTAACCATGCTGTTTTAGCCTGCAGTCAATCCAGACAATGAACGAGGCAATGCAAAATGAACTCTGGCAGCAGAGTGCAATAAGCCACACGAGTGTCAAAGTAAGACACAGTACTTTTACTGTGTAGGTGTCAGGAAAAAAATCTCTGGAAAGGTTACACAAAGTTTAACCGTTTTGGCTGTGCATGACTGTGGTAATGCAATGTTTGATACAACTCAGGCCAGAAGTCACAGGGGTCAGTACATGGTCAAAGGAGACATCACAGTGATTTTTACGCAGTCCGTCTGCGCTGTGTTCAGTCAGCGCCACGGTTTTGCTCCTTCCGACGGCGCCGCCTGCCCCTCTGAGTCCGTTTCCTGAGCTTGGGCGCAGCTGTACTCACGGGTTCACCAGATCTCAAAAGAACTGTAAGATCACGCGGGAGTAAAGTAAACAACGTGCAAACCACATGTTGCTTTGTCCGTCTCAGGTTGATTTGTTTTGCGCTTGTGCTTGTTTTGGCATAATGTTGATAAAGTGATGGAATATACAATTGGGAGTCTGTGTATTGTATTATCGGGTGCTCTGAGCATTTCCTTGTCTGACTTCCTGTCTGGGATGATATTTTCTGTTGAGCTTGATGTTTGCTTGCAGCGTGCTCTGTCGGAAATAGACTCAGTGCCTCTGAGGGACATAATGAACCAAGAAATGAGAGCGTTAACATCTGCGACTTAAAGGACGCATGCTAAAGAAAGCCTTAGCTTAAAGTTGTTAAATGCTAACTGTTGGCCACATTTGACCTACTGAGAAATAGGCATCCTATCCCAAGGTAATATCATTTATCAGACGGGGATAGACGATAGCCCTGTTCAGACTATCCTTTCAAGCCGCGATATTTACGCCCCTGTGATGTTATACCTTCAATCTGAATGTCACTGAGGTGAAATTGGGGGACTAAGTGGTCCCCACTCTGTACCGTCTTTGGAGGTAGTAAAAGAGGCGTTGTAGAAGCGAGAGAGGGTTTCAGCTGAGCGAGTGGGGGAGCTTAACGCTCTGTGTGTGTGTGCACATGTATGACTGTGTGTCTACATGGAGCTCCCGCTGTGCTGTGCTTCCACAACGTCGGAACGCAATGTGAGTTCACAGACTGGGACACCAATAATAGACCTTTGCAGAATCACTATGAATGTACAAAGATGTGATGATGGCACGGTTTAGTCACCTTGTGAAAAAAGCAGTCTGAAAAGCCACCTACTTGCCCTTAAAAGACACATGTCTGTGTTTTGTTTGCTATGACAGATACTCTGTTTGAATTGAAAACATTTAGGGGGGAAAAAAGACCCTTTTACTGAAGAACCTTTGTCAGCCAAAACCTGGAGAGATGATTCTGTCAGTGGATTGGGCCTTGAGCTTCATCTCACTGATTGAAAATGTGAATGAGCAGGTTTTTTAACCTTGCGCGGAAGCTCCTGCCACCAGTGAATGTGGATGGGGTGAAGGTTGACATGTAATGCAAAGTGTTTCGAGTGGCTTAAAGTCTAAAAAAGCACTTTAGAAGAGCAGTCCATTACATGTAGAGGAATAGACCACTTGAGCTGAAGTGCGAGGCTGATCAAAATGTGCCTTCTCACTCCTCTTATGTCTAGCAAACTCCTCTCTTTTCCCCCGGCAGAAAGGTGTAGCTTGCAAAGGAGAATATTTAAATGCAAGTGGTCCTGAACTGACAACAGATGGTGCAGGAGATAAAGTGGAAATGAGATGTAGATTGAGAGTTAGAGGGTTATTTGAGAAAAAGCTAACAGCACAGGAGAAATTTGTTGATGACCAACCAAAGGGCCGGATACAGGATGTCTCCTCATATTGCTCTCTGTGGGAAAGCTGGAAAGGCTTCTCGCTGCATCAGTATGATGATGATGTTGACCTGAACAGAATGTGGCAGTGTGATAATGAAGTCATTCTGGACCTTAATGCATCCCAAACTCATTTTGTACGGCAATTACACAGCAATGAAACATGCAGGCAGCAGAAACGGGCACCCAAACGGCTGAGTGAGGTCCTGGAAACGTCCCGAGGTCTCAGGACACCAGAATGTGAGGAGTCATTTAGAGTGCACTCGGAGACAGACTCGACTGGACAGAATCGAGGGGATTTAGTAACGCCATGCTTCGTTAACCAGGACAGAGGGCACTGAATCCACAGCACGGAAAGTGACAATTAACTCTCTCTCTCTCTAATTCTCTAAGATAGAGATGCTTCAGGTCTTTTTCTTCTTCGTGTCTCTAACCTTTCCTTCACCCTCGAGACTGAAACTATCCAGACTAGAGATGCCTAATGAAAGTTTGTGAAATAAATTCAGAGCCTCTTATAACTCAGTGCTTATTGTCCTAAACCTGGGATAGAGAATAAAAGATGTGAAGTTATGTTCCAACACATGGGATTGATTGACCGCTATATCACCTTGTTGTTGTTTGTATAGGTGTGGGTACTGAAATCTGGTGGCACTATAGACCCGTTTCCACCAAGCGGTCCGATTCAGTTTGGTTTGGTACGGTACCCATTTATTGGCGTTTCCAACGTCAAAAGTTGGGAATGGTACCAAAATAAGGGACCAGTACCGTCCTACTTTTTTTTTTTACCCTGCTGTTGGGGGGGTCACGGGGAGCGATTCCACCCTAAAGGGTCACAACCCAGATTTTGGTTCTTGGTTTTGCTACGACTCAAAGAAGCTGAACCTGCTCAAAGATAGCCCCGTGGCACACTGAAAATAACTTTACTGTATTATATTGTGAGCGAACAAAACCTGTAGCTTCCTTGTGGAACCTGAGGATGCCACCGACCTAAACACGTTGTTCGCTTACGGTAAAATACAGTAAAGTCATTTTCAGTGTGCCACAGAGTTTTGATTCATTTGTCATGGTGTGTTCCTGCAACCGTGCACACCTGAGAACGTACAGGCTGTGCACGGGGTACCCTGTTGGCCTTTTAGATTCTGCTTAGAGTTAGCTTAGCTTGTAGCTGCCATCCAAATCCCGCCATGTTGTATTCGGTTGCTTTTTCTTGTTGTTGTCACATCCATGTATGAGGAGGCTTATTGATGAGGTCCGCAGCAACCATGAACTACAAGTGCAGGACATCATCGACAGGAAGTCGCTGCAGAGAAATGTAAGCTGTGCGCAACAATTTTATGAATAGAAACATACAGTAAAGGGCAGAAATATACCTGAGTATCGTCTTTGTGTGGGAAACACTGACGTGCATGCAGATTTAGATGAGGTCAGAGCACATCGTGCATTAATACTTTGCGAGTACAAGTCTGAGTGGTTGCATAAGACCAAAGTTTGATGCAACATGCTGCACTCTGCCTCTGGACTCGATCTGTTTAAATTAAAGCTCTTCTACCCAGAAATTGCAACAATAAAACACCTCTGTGCATCATAAAGTCATTCCTGGGTGTAATTTTATTCGAGTCATGCTCTGTTATCATTCAGTGTAGGATCGACCATGTGAAACAGCTTGTAATGGTCTGCAAATCAAGCACTCCACTGAGCAGTTATTTTCCAAGAGTACAACCAAATCCAATTATGTTTGCCCGGATGATAAATACCTGCAGTGTTCCTCAGCCGCTAATAGAGTGACGTTAAGTGACGCAGCGTGCGTTCTTTCACACATGGCATGAAACCACCGACAAACTCTGGACTCACCCTCCTCTCTGCTTTGTTCCCCTTCTCATTGATTATTTTATTGATCGTTTTCTTTGGTTTTTGTTCTTTGTTTAGCACCTTTGAGTATTCAGAAAAGCGCGATATGAGTCCAATGTCTTATTATTCTTTCAGACAGGATGTGCTGCTTTCTGTTAGCACAGAATATAGGCTTGTTGCAAACTAAATTAAAATGTCTGCACACAGGCAGAGGAGGCCTAGAGAGGTGAATAAGAACAAACAGCAGCGTGTAGCCTGAAACGTAGATTGTATTCCAATCATTGCAAATGAGAGAGTCGGTCGTCTCTCAACCGGGAGGTCACGGGTACAATCCCGATCTCCGACAGCCACTTGTTCGAGATGTCCTGGGACAATGCACTGCGGCATATTTAAGTAGCCAGAAGACAAGAAAAGCGCTATGCAAGCTCAAGTCCGTTTACAATAAAATCCTTAAACCTTAGTTGTGAAATGATTGACATATGGTTCTAAAATCAGTTAAAAAATAATTTAGTTTTGCATTGCAACCATTACAGCTTATTTTGCAGCTGCTGGCTCAATCAATGAACTGGAAAAATTCAAAAACTTTTTGTACCTTAAGGAGAAAATCAATTATTTCGATTTTTTAAAATACTCAGATGATGCTTTATTGAAATGTATTTGGCAGTTTAATGAACATCTAACACAGGAAAGCTGGTTTAAAACGTTGAAAATGTTTCATGGGGACTTTCAAAGTAATGTATAGCAGCAAAACAAGATCACAGTTTGTCTCACCCAAAGGTCCGTGTATTTATGTCGTGTTTGAAGGAACTCCATTAAAAAAAGGAAAATTGCGCGAGTGAACACATTTGAGCTGGAAATGAAGTTTCTTGAATTTGCTCAGGCTGTGGTCCAGCACTCGTCCTTCAGAGAGCCAGAAGAATTTCAATGGAGTCATTCTTCCAGCAGCACTCACAACAAACTGAACAACACTCAGAAGCTCATTTTCAGCTGCATATTTCCGTCTGCCACCTGTGTTAAGTGCTACGTAATTGGAGAAATTGATACAAAGGCAGATGCAGGCGAATGTGGCCGCCACAGGAGATCAAACAGCTTTATCTTGTAGACATTTCCTCTCTCCTATTCGCCATTTAGACGTGATTAAAGAACCAAATACAGACACAAGGAAAGCATCTTCATGATGGATCAGCACTCTGGTATATTTGTCTCTTTTCATCGTCGCTTCCTCATTTGTTTTCTCTAAATGTGTAAATTGGATGCATCTTAATCCTTGAAAAACAAACAGATGGAAACTTTTATCCTTCCTGTGTTTGTTTCGCCGGAGAAACTAAACAAACTTTTGTCTCCTTGATGGGAAGCCGTGCTGGGTAAATATGATAGATAGCAGATGACAGTTCTGGTGTGCTCCGGGTGAAAATGTTGTCTCTTTGCGTTCGCACATGCAGCTCCTCCTGGAAAATCACACACCATCAGTTTCATTCCTTATGAATAAACTTTCTTTGTAAGTAGATTTGAGCTTGTATATTATTTTCAACACAGCGCTGGTCACACCTACACATTCACACACTGATGTGTAGAGTCCATCTGAAGTAACTCATCACATTCATACACTGCTGACAAAGCAGCAGGAGCAATCCGGGGTTAAGTGTCTTGCCCAAGGACACATCGGACATGTGAGTGCAGGAGCTGGGGATCGAACCCCCGACCTTCCTTTGGAGAGACGATCATCTCTACCACTGAGCCACAGCTGCTTGCCTTCTCACACAGCAGAATGTAGTTTAGTAACAGAAATACTGAAATTAAGATGGAGCCTGAACGTGGCAGCTCGACTCATTCTTGCGTCTTAATTCATTTTTGTTTTGCTCATTTTGACTCATGGAAGGAGCGACCTCTTTTGCAGCGATTACAGAGAACGATGCTGCAAAAGAAAGAAGGTTAAGTGAGTGTGGCAGTTAGATTTGAAGAAAGGAATAGAAAGAGAAGTAAAGACGAGCTTGTGTTATCGAGGGCTGGTGGGGGGGGGGGGAATAAGTGCGTCAAAATGCCGTGCAGAAATGCATAAACACTTAAACTGCAGCGGGAACCGAGAGGAGGAGGAGTAATGGACGGAGCAGCAGACCGAGAGACGAGTTAAGAGAGTGTTATTCATAATTCAAGTTTCCACGCATGGAGGGAACGCCACGGAGAGAGAAAGAGAAGTCTATTAAAAGATAAGGATGAGTCTATAATTTAAGAGGAAACGAGCTGTCTGCAGCTGGCAGCACAAACATTATAAAAACAACAAAAGTATTACAGCCATTAAAAAGATATTGACATGCTAAGATTACAGCGAGCGGCGATGCTATCAGGAGAATTGATTATGATAATACATCATCGCCTGTGTTTTAATACACGAGCTCTGATAACCTGCTGACGCCACATTTTTCTCTGACAGAGATTTTGTGATGGAATATGTAATCGGGCGTAACAACATGGCCGCCTGCTTTTCCATCCAGTAATATTCTGTCGTGAAACTTTGTTAGTGTTTGCGAGCGTACAGCAAGCTTTTAAAGGAGCAGTCAGTAAGATGTGTAGTGAGTGAGCTGATGAAGTGACCTTACTATATGATCAGACATTAAGGAAACATGCTATGTTGAAGTGCTGACTTCTCTGACAACAATACAGCAGCCAGTATGTCCTCCTTCTAACTTTAGATTCTGCTCCTGAATGCTCTGGATTTGTTTGGACCAGAGAAGGTAGGCGGTTTTAAGGCGACCCCCACACGGCCGTTTTGGACGCCCCTCGGTTTGTCAGATATGAGAGCAGTTATCAGGTCAAACCAACAGGTGTTGCATGAGTCTACCTTGGGTAACGTTTACTCTACTTGCTGCAGTATCTGAATCCGCCTCTCTTTACCTTCCAGGTGTTGCTGCTGCTGTGCATCGCTGACTGGATGGTTCACTCCATGTGGCGGAGCGGAAAAGACCCGGACAGTTTTTCCATTCCTTACCTGACGGCTCTGGGCGACCTGTTGGGCACCGCCCTGCTGGCGCTCAGTTTCCACTTCCTGTGGGTCATAGGAGACCAGGACAGCGACGTGGGCGACTGAGGCGACGTTAACACAGAAAGGCGTCTGCAGGCGGAGGGAACGTCGCTGCCCGCCATCCGACTTCTCACGACCAGAAGCATTGTGGGAATGTTTGTGCTCTCTGTCGCTGGCCAGCACATTCCTCTCCTTCATTTCACTCAAACCACAGGATGGTTTAAGAACTATTTTCTGCTCCTGGCTTTTTTTCTACTCACATAATAACTCCATAAATTTAGACTGTTCTCAGCTCAGATTCTGATCTGCATAGTTTGCACCAAAGCACTTGCATATTATAACGCTGGTTCCTGTTGAGGGGAGGGGGGGGCGCCGAGGGAACCTCGCTGCTTTTTGCGAGCTGGTCTAATCCGCGGTCGGAGGTCTTTTACTCAAAATAAAATATCCTTGGCAGGCAGATATTTCTGGGATTTACCACCCAGTGTATCACCTGTCTGATGTATTTCTGCTCTCCGTCTGTGGAGGGATGCGGAGGGAGTTAAAAAAAAAAAAAAAAGAAGAAAAAAAAAAGCAAAGCTCAACTCTTAAAATCACATTTTTATCAGCTGTGTTTGCAGCTCTGTCAGAACCAGGAAAAAAAGGGAATCACTTATTTAGATTAGTGGTACGATAATTTAACATCCAATTCTGTTTTAACTTGTTTTTATTTGTGTCAGTGTTTTTATCTCTCTGCGACGACAAGGCGGGATCTTCATCCTGACTGAATTTAAACTTACATGAGTGTCTAACTCGTTCTAGTGTCTGCTTTCCTTTATATGTACACACGTGTATTAACTAACCATGTTCAACCCAGACATTTCATGAAGTCCAGTCTCCTGAATCAACACTTTGTTTTACTCTGAAGAGAGTCAAATGTTTTTATGCAAATGTTCAGTGAAGTTGAGAGAAAATTAATTAAATTGAGCGCATTAATGTCCAATTAGGTAAAGTTCACATTCACAGCCTGACGACCAGGTATCAGGTTGTGGCCCAGGTGTAGCAAGCTGACCCTTCACTAAACCGAACGCTGTGCCGTCTTAGCTTAGCATCCAAACTAGGACAGCAGGATTGAAGAGTTGGAGTGGTATGCAGGGATGAGGATGTCTTTCTGGATGACAACTGGAATGTCCGACTTCCGAGATCAAATTGAACGTGTCATGACATCAGCTGAATTAGCAACAGTCGATGCCGCAGTGAGCAAAATGAACGTTGTCCAATCCCAATTTAAAGACGTAGCTGCAGGGCTTAGTGAATGGTCAGTTCTTGCATTGGATCAACCAGATGACACATTTACTCGATTATGTAAGCTCATAGCCAATCACTTGTTCAGTTGTAGCCTCCTGAAGATGCTAACAGCCCTTCTATTGACACTCATGCAAACTGACCCATGTGAGTTTTAACCTGCGTTCCTCTCATTCATTCCCCTTCGTTTGTTTGTTTTCTTTGTCTGGTCTGTTGTCCTCGTTGGGGGGGATGTTTGCACGTTAATCACATGCTGTTTACAGTTCATGCATGCGTATTATTTACATGCTCGCACACAATTAATCAGGAGTTTTTTTTATTTCCCCGTGGTCTGATTTTCTGCTCATATCAGACTTAACGTCATAATCAGTGTACACCGATTAAATGACTCCACTTTATTGATCCACTTTAAGCATCCTGGTTAATAAATGAATCCCTCTGACTCCAGGGGAAAATCATCTCGCTTCAAATTGAAATCCTAAAAACTGAACCTCCTTCCTCATGTGATAATCAGCATCATGTCGTGCATGTGAACGCAGCCTGTGGCTCTCTAAAAACTCCACTATGTGCCTCTTGAGATTGTTAACAAGGTATTCTTCTCTCTAATGCCGTGAATGCAATTTTCTCTCCACAGCATTTTATGTAAATCTGTGCAATGATTTCTTTTTGTACTCACTCTCGGTTGAAGAGTTTCATTCCAGAAAGAGATATCCACTGTTTCAATAAGGACATGAAACTTGGTATAAATGTCAAAGTTGTCAGAATGAGGAGGATTCAAAGTGGATACATTTCCTTTTTGGTTTGATTCCCTTTTATTTGATTTTTTTTTTTCCAGCTCCTATGGGCCAAAAAAACGTCTCAATAAATGTCTTTTCTTTTATTAAGAGTGTCTCATTTCGGGTTATTTTAGTTGAAGGGTTTTTGGGCTGACAGAAGCCGTCCTCTTATCCACATGTGCGTACAGCAGCAGTCATTACGGCGCTGAAAAGAAGAGACGGCCGCCACATGAGCTCTGAATGCAGCAGATGAAATCTCAGATATTGAGCCGGGGAGGAGAAGAAGGAAAGAAAAAAAAACACAGATGTGATTGAAATGAACAGTAAAATTCTTCATATCCCTCTGTTTGCCTGCAGTGAGCCCTTAGATACTATCAGCATCTTCATCTGATGGTGTCCATGGCAACAGAGTCGGGCGATGCTCATCTTCTTTCCTTGACCCCGGTGTTTAGGAAAAAGAAGCTTTTTGTGCACAGATGTAACACATACGCCCACCTCCATAAAAACAATTTTTTTTTTTAAGTTTCCCTGGAAAAACTGCTCGTGGGTTACAGTTTTCTTTAACATCGGAAGTCTGTATTCTCTCAGAGAAATTGAGTTAGCTTAAGTTCAAGTGTCTCAGGGGTTCTTTCACACATGAGGGATAAATGGAGCGCGAGTTGGAAGGCCAGATTTGTGGCGCGATGGCGGTATTGCAGGTGAGGGAGGTAAGAGGGAGCTGAGCCGAAAGGCAAAATTTTCAGTTTACTAGATAATCTACGTTCCAGGGAACGGTCTGTGCGACAGGCCCGTCCATACCTGGTTCTTGGCTTTATTATTTTTTAAATTGCTCTATTGCTAAATGTATAATCTACGTTCCCCTCACCCTGTGGTCATGACCTGACGAGATCGCAGATACAAGCAGCTGAACTGATCTTCCTCTGAAGGGCGTCCGGGCTCAGCCTTAGAGATAGGGTGTGGAGCTCGGATCTGGAGGGAGAAACCTTCACAGCAAAAGGAGCCAGGTGAGGTGGTTCAGGTATCTGATGAGGTCGCCTCCCTTTGACGATCTTCCGGGCACTTTCAACTGGCAGGAGACCCCAGGGTACAACTAAGAACTAGCTTGAGGGGTCATATATCCGTTCTGGCCTGAAAGCGCCTTTGGATCTAACAGACGGAGCTGGAACACATCGTCGACCGGCCCTTGGATAAGAGGAAGAAAATGGACGGATGGACGGGTTTGTTTTATCCTACGGTAGAGCATTCCAAACAGCCTCCCTGAAATCTCATGAGGGCATGTTTAATTAAAAAAAGGCATCAGAGAGAGAGACTACATAGAGTCTAGAAGAAGCCTGGACTGACTCAGGAGCTGAAGCTGGACGTCTTCACCATGGTGCCTGGCTTTTTAGTTTCACGATGACTTTCAGCACGCCCCGAACTCTTCTTTAGTCTCGTGAGGAAAATAAACAAGAAGCTTGTTTGATCATTTGAAGTTTGTGGGTTTTTGCCTTGACATAAGCTAGCTAAAATCAAGTTTGACCAGCTGATGTTCTGCGGCCCTCTGTTTTCATTTCTCTTTATATTATTCATTTGCATCACTCAAAGGGCCGGCACGTCGCTGCATGGATACTTCAAGGTCCTCTTGACTGGTCTGGACTTCAGAGGCTCGATAAAGCTCGATACTTCACAGTGCAAAGAAATCTGTGTATTTCCTGGAAATGTGGAGCTAGCTGATGCAACTGCAAACAAACTCTGAACAGAGTTAATAAAAAATGAAAACTCAAAATAATGAATTAAAAATGTTTCGAGGTTCTGCATCTGACAGAGCTGGACTCGTGACCTTGAGTACTCCTGAACATCCCGAACATACCTTTGTGTCTTTTTCATTTCATCCTTTTCTGGCGGCTTATTAGCGTGACAGCTGCCATTTCCGATGACCACCGATAGGTTCGCTCATTTGTGAGAGTGAAGCGTCTGTGCGTATAGCTGTCACACCGCTGAACATCAAAGTTCCCCCCCTCGCAAGTCTCCTCTGAATCAATTCTCTGCAGCTGATAAGGAAACAAGCGAGGGGGCCGACGGAGGCACAGACGTCTCTCTTACTGTAGCGCTAAGCTAGCGTGGCAGCATGGAGAAAAAGAGACAACTTCAAAGTCAGACGTCACTAGGTGTGTCAGGCAGAAAGACGATCAAAAGAAGCCCCGCGTGTGCACGGTCCACATTTTAAGTCTGGGTTTGTAGAACCCGATGCATGCTCTTTGGTGAGAAACATTCACAACATTCCAGCATCGTCAAATGGATTTTCTTTCCTCTCGTGATCAAAGCTAAAGGCAGCACATATAGATTATTCATGCTTATGGATTGTCTTACTGAGGGAATCGGTTGTGTTCTTCAGATGAAGGTCTTCTGACCTCGGGGAGCATCGAACAGCAACAGGACCCCTTAAATTATAAAAGAAAATGAATGCAGTGCAAAAGCTGCTGTGTTTCATTATGAAAGGCTGCAGCTCTGATGATGAATATATATTTGATTCTGTGTGTGTGTGTGTGTGCACGTGTTGTGTTTAACAACGCTCCTCTGTTAGCGTCTAGACTGCTCATTTTTTAACAAGGTCGACAGAGCGCCTGATAAACCGAGCTGTGAAGTTTTGGGGGTTTCGTTCGCTCGCCTCTGCAGTGACCCAGACAAGACCAGAGGGGCTGTGAAACCTGACCCCCCCGCCCCCCCCACTCCCCTCCGTCAGTCATCCAGCCACCCTCGGGGTTATTAGCAGCATGTTAATATGGAGGGTCCAGACTTCAGGGGGTTTCTGAGGAGTCTGGCAGCCCCGCTCGTGAATGCACCAGCAGCCCCCCCCCCCCTCCCCTCCTGTGTGCTCGGGGAAACAATAGATGTTTCATATACTCGTAATGTGATTGGAAACAGATTTCTCTGGAGACACTGTGCCAGTCAACGCACGGTGCTCGGACATGTTCGAGTCACCGTGTCACAAAGGAAGCAGGGACCTTAAAACAGACCCTGGGGAGACAATGAAACCATTACCCTCATTGGTAATATGGTAATGTACGTCGGGTTCTTATATTACATAATCGCCCCCATGTGCAGACAAAGAACCTCAGCTCTTTATGTGTCATTTTGACATTTACAAAGCCGGCTCCTGTTTGAACATATTTAGGAGTCTAAAGGAGTCGAAATCGATCTTGGTCTCGAGAACACTTTTTGAAGGAGTCTCCTTTGGGAAACGGAAGGATTTTTACTCGGTCTTGTCCCGGTCTCAGACTGGGCTGACTCTGGATTATTAATCAAGACACTGATCGGCTATTTGTCCTCTTCATTCCTGAGATTAGAAGGAAACGTCTTTCTGAAAATAACTTT
Source organism: Labrus mixtus (assembly GCF_963584025.1). Lineage (NCBI taxonomy): Eukaryota > Metazoa > Chordata > Actinopteri > Labriformes > Labridae > Labrus > Labrus mixtus. The sequence goes on along the minus strand of NC_083633.1, from coordinate 7,611,495 downwards.
TAATTAAACTATAACTTGATTTTTTATCCCCCGGCAACCTTCACAGTGTTACGGTCTAAATGAATGGCACGCCCCCTGCACACACTACATTTGGATTTTTCATTGATATGTCTCTGTCAGTCCCTGCCTCCCCCCCTCCTAAAACATGTTGGTGTGAGCTGCATGTTTGAACACAAACAGTGCCCTGTAAGTTATGATTAAAAATCACTTTAATTCTCCTGTAATCAAATCTGAGCGTGAGGTCGACTTGTGTTGTATTAACAAGCTGTGTCTACAGAGGCCAAACTAACCAGAGCATCTTATGTGCACTTACAGAGGTTAAACAGGGAAATATCTGACGCCTCAGGGTGACATTCCTCTGCAGTCAGACCGAACAGACTCTGACTTTTCCCCGTTGGCTTTATTGAGCTTAGTTTTGTTCTCTGTCCTCAAAGTGACGTTACTCGCACAGACAACATCACGCTCTCTTAAATGTCATTTCTAAGAAGAAAAAAAAAACAGAGACAGCTGGAAGGCGGGCCTGGATGTGACACTGTGACCTCGGCATCCCCGTCACTGCGTCCTCTGTCTTCTGCTCTGACAGTAACTGTACTTTAGACAAGTGAAGATCGATTGCGTTGTTACAGAGGACGGATGACTCAGCCTGAAGTGGGTGCTCACAGCTTTCGGAGTGAAACGCCGCTCGATTCGTCTTTATTTAGGCTGTTATCAATCTCATTTGGCACCGAACCCAAACAGACCCAGCAGGAGGAGTCTGACAGCCTTTACTCTGCGGGGAGATTCACAGCTGCATGTGTGACACCCTGTGAGCGCTCCAGACAAACTAATTGCCCGTCACCGGAGAGGGACACAGTGAGGACACATTTCAGGCAGGCGGAGTTTACTCTGATCTTGACGTCATCACTCGACTCCGGAGGAAACGGAGAGAGAACCGTCCTTCACCCTCCATCCAGCTACGACTGGGTCCAAGAAAAACATGTCAGAGCTGATGTATCATCACATCTGCAAAGTGTCACACAGCTCTCTTCGCCTCCTCAAGAAGCGCTTCATGAACCAACACAAACATTGGAAACTTGTTATGTTTAGAACTCGTGTGTGATGACAGCTCATAAGATCAGTGTGACACAAAGATCAGCTCACACATGTGGACTCAGAGGGAGCGTTCTAAAAGGCAATCCGGTTAATGTACTTCAAGGTTCGGTACACAGAAAGGCAAACAATCAAAAAAAAAAAAAAAACATCCAGAGGAGAAGGCAAAAGGCAGGGGAAAAAAAAAATCAGGCAGAGATCAAACACACCAAGGCTAATGAGAAAAACGCTAGGTCGAGGGAAACACTATGAACTGGTAACACGAGGGCGAACACACTGGAGTTAAATACACAGACAATCAGGTGATAACAAGACACAGGTGATGGGTAATCAGGACGGGGCTGACACAACATGAGGAGCAGGATGTGAAAAGACAGAGACAAGGGTGATTAAAAGCTACAAAATAAAATTGGAAACTAATACAAATTTACAAAACAATAACCATTTTTGGCAGAGCAGATGCAGCTCTATTTATGTAGGAAGTATTACAAATTGACAATTTCTTATTGGGGAAGTGAAGGACAAATAGAAGTGAAAATTGGGGGGACTTTGGGACCATATTTACAACCAACAAGCTACCATTTTACAACAGTTAGCTGTTCCATAGTCCGTATCCACATGGAGCAATTTTCCGCTGACACCATGGCCAGGGTCGATAGTCTGAGCAGAGTGTCGGGAAGTCTGTGTGAAAATGGCTAAATAGAAGAGGACTAAGGAACCCTTCATTGTGAACCAAACACTTTAAATGAAAGCTAACGTTAACTGTGTAGCTAATTACAGTGTTAACTGGGCGATAAGGCAGAGAGCAGGAGCTGAGCTCATCACAGAAGACCTGACACGTCTAGAAGACCAAGATCTTGTCTTTCTGGACAATGTCGAGGTCGTCATCTGTGGTTAGGAGAACCAGGAAGGAGCCAAACACGGCGATGGAGGAGAGGAAGTGCCAAAAATGTTGTGGTCGTCAAAGAAGGACAAGAGGTCAAAGCTACTAACCTGAAGATGAGCAGCGAGCTACAGCCGCCAGGTTAACTCCTTAACTCCCTGAGTCAAATCACTGGAGCACATTGATCAGACTTCACTCACTTCCTCCTGAACATGTTTTTTTTTTTTTTCACAAATGCAGCAGTAATCCCCTTCACCTGGAGATGAGATGGATTACATAAAGGAGGGGCTGCTGTGATTCTCTGGGCTGCTTTTAAAGTTAAAGTTTAAAAGTGGGGGAATGACATGCAGGGAACGAGCCACAGGTTGGATTTGAACTCGTGGCACCTACCTGGAGGACCGAGCCTCCATGCATGGGGCGCTCGCACTTACCACTAGGCTTCTGGCGCCCCCTTAGTTTTTTAATTTTTAAGCCTAATTGGCCTGAAAGTTGCATTTCCGGGATATTTTACCCAAAGTGCGTTTACTTCTCAGCATCAGCAGAAGAAAATTAAAAAAAAAGGACAAAGTGAAAAGAAAACAACAGTTAAGCCAAACTTTGATCCCACGCCTTCTGTGCCTCCGTCCATACATCATCTGAAGTGCAGATTTCCTGGAGGATAGGAAGATTCTCCATCTGTCGGTCCGGAGCCTGCGGTGTCTTTATCCGGGCCTCGAGCTGGAAACGATGTCGGTGCAGACAGCTCATCAGGATGAGTGGCGTATACGGAGCAGCCTGAAGGTGAAACACTGCATATTAGAGCTGCTGGAGTAATTATTCATGCTGCATATGTAGCTGCCCACCCTCATATCCCGTCTGTCAAACAGCATGTAATGGCGGAGCTGCTGCCGGGGGATTCTGTCAGGAGTTTAATACATGTGCTAGCGCGGAGCCATAAAAAGAAAACCAGCCCAACAAAGCGCCTCTACGGCCATCAATAACCGTGTTATTCCAATATGTGGGTTGTCCTGACTGGAAGGTAAATGCAATTTGCTAAACCCTGTAGAGGAATTGTTTTATTGCCTCCCTCCTTTCGGGGAAGTTAGAGGTCACCCTCAGACAAGTGCACGGGTCTGTAAAGAATCATCGACTGCACAGAAACACAGCGCACCATCTGTGCCGTCTTAAGATGCTTTTCCGAACTTTTTTAATCCCTGTGTTCAACTTCTTTTTCAATCAGGGTTTATGTTTTTTCCGGTCACTGGAGACTGAGAGGTGCAATGTTGACCTGTGCAGGGCGGAGGTGGGTTTAGAAATCATCCTAAATCAGTGTGAAATGATTATTTTCTATATTAAATGGATCACATTATCTACTGTCATCATGCTCAGTGTGTGTCAGTGGTAAATGAAACATAGGGAAGTTGACATATTGATATAACGTCACCACTCTGTGATGATCTGAAACTTAAAGATAATTCATGGTTGGAATCCAAAAGCACATCAGGCCAGATCTCAATTGAAACAACATATTTGATAACCCAAGAACTCATTTCTCGCATTGATCCATGTAGCATAGTGCTAGCTAGAAATGCTAACCTTCCCTGCCATGTAGTGTAACTCTTTAGGGGTTAGGGTTTGTAATGTCATCAAAGAAGAGGTTAGGTTGACGGAGTAATTCCTACAAGATGCAGTTAGGCAGATAAACAGAGGGGGCAGTATATAGACTTCACTGTCTTTTACAAAAATCTGTTTGCATGGGATTGGATTTTAGTATCAGAAGGGGCTTCGGTCTGTGGCATAAACAGTATTGCTGGGAGCGTTGAGGCAGACTTTGCTTTAACCATAGACTGTAAATAATTGTAGACGAAGCCTGAGTGACTTTACCCATTGCTTACTGAAGGGGGCTACGAAAGGCCTTCGATGGCGGCTGGAAATGCTGTCTCTTCTCAAGCTGCAGTTGGATTGTAAACAAAGGCATCGCCAAAAAAAAAAAAAAGGAAGTCTTGGCTGAAAGTCCTCTGTTGCTTACCTCTGGCTCCTTGGAAGTCAGAGAAACTGTGCAGTCGTAGCTGAAGGCTTTATTGATGTCAAACGATAGTCTATTTGTACGGGGAGCGGGTCAAATCTGACTCTGCTAGCGTCTTCTGCCTGTTGTTTGTGAACTGTTAGCATGACGTCTACAGGCTGTGGCTAAATGTTGACATTGGAGAGGGTCATTTATTACATGCTAGTTGAGATAAGTTTGTAAAGTTCCAAACTTACAAGGCTGAGCGATACAGCCGAACATTACGTCTCAGTCTGTTCTGAATAATATCTGCAGCTCGCTCTCTCTTTCTCTCTTCTTCAGTCTCTGTCCTCTTAGCCTCAGCTGTTGTATCAAACAGAAAAGAGACGGGCTAACCGGCTGCTTTGAAGCTGAAGGCTGTTGTGTTAAAAGCCGTACGCACTTCTGACGAGATGACCTCAGCCAGCTGCCAAAGTTACATAGTGCGATTATCAGGTGACCGGGACGATTTGTAGAACTGGGAGAGAATCCATTCCCAAGTTTAAAGATTTTTGTTCTGTTAAATCGACCTTTGAAACAAATGTTTTGAGGTTGAAAAGTTCAAGATTACTACTTTATTAATTATCATATTTATGCCATGATCTTGAAATAAACAAAACAGAACCTTCCCGAGAGCAAACCCATTTAACAATATTTAAATTATTCTCCAAGTTACAATGACTCTGTCCTTTTCGGCCTCCCCTTGTGCATTAAATATATCAAACATCCCTCTTTTGTTGCTGCTGTAAAGCTTCACTCTGGGTTGCACAGAAGAGTGAAAAGGATATCTCGTTTTGTTGCTTTCAGCTCTCTCGTGTTCTCTCAAAGGTCAGCTCTGTCTGCTCGTCATTGTTCACCCTGGTTGAACTTTAAAAAGGACCTACACTCTGACTGTGTGAGAGCTTTTATTGATTGGACAGAAATTGCTTGATTTGGGATATTTGGCCGTTTTACTCGCTTGAACATCGAGCTGTAGTGCTTCTATTTGGTGTCCTTACTCGCCAAGAGGGCAAAGGACTGGCAGCGATGGGGCGCTGGTGGCGCAGTGGTTAGAGCGTGCGCCCCATGTATCGAGGCTGTAGTCCTCCAAGCGGGCGTCACGGGCTCGAATCCGACCTGTGGCTCCTTTCCCGCATGTCATTCCCTACTTTCTTTCTCCCTGATATGCGACTGTATCCACTGTCCCATCTCTCCAATAAAGGCAAAAAATTCCCCAAAATAAATATTTTTTAAAAAATGTAAAAAAGAACTAGTGGCGACGAAGGCCGACTGTGGTTTCCCCTGACGACGCCTCAGGTCTTGGCCCAAAAGTTGCAATTAAACACACCGCAAAGACTACAGCCGACGGACAACCACCACGTACGTTCTGCTCATGCGTGAGCGGAAATAACTCTCCATGCCAGCAGGGGGCGGTAGTCTGTAATCGTCATTCCAAAAAGGGGAAACCAGAAGAGGACGAGGACAGAGAAGAATGTGGATAAATAAATAGTGGTTATGATACGAGAAGACCATTTTCACCCCGCTGTCGCTCACCACTTGTAATCTAGATACTTCTAATCGAGAATAATGTCTGATAAAAAGTCGCCTCTTGACTGTAGTCCTTTACTTGCTTTGGTCACTTCAGTTTTTCTTCTCGTGCACTGATTCGCTTAGCAGAACAGCCAATCAACCAACGGCTGAAAAAAAAGGCAGACGGGGGCTGACGGGTATCAAGTGCCAAAACTAGGGCGACGATCGCTCACTAGTTGGACTGATGGCCACCGTCTCCTTGGTGTGTCAGGGCCTTTCAGCGTGGACAAATGGCTCCACAGTGTCCTCTGTCTAAAAGCCCCGGTCCCTCTCACTGCTATAAATTCTCCCTCCTGATGACAGATGGCATTTTTTTATGGCTGCATTAACCCCTCGTGACGTTAAATCCCTCATATGTGAGCAAAGCAATCCGCCTCCATTCTGTTCATTTAGCCCCTAACTCTAAATGTCACATTTGCATAAGACCAGCAGGTGATTTATCATCACATCAGGTTATCCATTCAATTTGGGTGTCCTGCCAACACTTTTCATCTTTATGGATGAAAAATGGACTAACCATGCAGAGTGTTTTACCTTAAAGCCCTCCTGAACACCGCAGCACTGACAGGTATTTATCGCTGGCCGGTGTGCGGCGGCTGGGAAAGAAGGGAAGGCTTCCCTTTGTTGTCTTTAAAGGGTTAAAGATGAAGAATGATGACTCTTGACCTGTAGCGTTCTCATCACAAGCTCATTCCAGTCATGGGAAACTAAAATCAGAAATCCGACATGATAAGGAGGCATGAAAACCATCTTATCAGGTTTATTTTCCTTAGGGCTTCACTTGTGTGTTTAGATTCCTCTTCAGGGTCAGGAGGAATTATCCTCAAAGACATGGGACAACTCATCCCTCACATTTAATCTTAACCTCGTCTGAACTTTACAGCGTGTTAGGTTCAGGTGTAAGGCTCTGATCTCCTCCGAACATGAATGAAACGGAAACATTTCAGTGCAGCTGTGAAGAGATGAGCGGACATTTCTAATAATCACGGACAAGGTTGATTCTTGAGACCAGAAATCCTTTACCTTTCCTGACAGTGGCCGTTCTGTTCGCCTCTGGGAATCATTCAGGTTTTCACTTTTTTTTATGCCCGTGGATTCCCGCGACATGTGGACGGGGAGATTCAGATCATATCGTCAGTATTTGATGAATGAATGACTCGCTCTACCTGCTGACTCGGAATGAACCTGAAGATTAGAGCGGGGGAGAGTCTTTTGAGCCCGGCCTGTTGCATTGATGTGTATGCTTTTCTGCAGGAATCTCTCTGTTTGGCCTTATTGCTGATGTTTATTGTATTATTGTCCTGAGTTCCTGTCAGTCAAAGCACTTTTTAAAGGTGCTATATAAATAGAGTTATTATTATTATCGTCTCCACAGACCGGTCTTCAGCTTATATCTCTATATACATTTGTGTGTGTCTGAAGGGCTCTGATTTCCCTTTAGTTACTGAGCAGTATTGTCCTCGAGCATTTAAGTGTTTGTTATGAAGAACGCAGACAGACCGACATCACGGACACAAACAGTTTTGGACTGAAGCTGAGCAGTTATTTATTGTCCCTGCTGTTATTTTGGATACTGGCTGGGAGGTCTGAGGTATGAGGGCAGGGTTCTGGTGTCTGGTTTTCCAGACTATTGGAAGCCTTGTAGCACAGAAATCACAATGGATGGTGAAACGGACAATCTGAAGTCGAGTGGCAGACTGAGCCGGCTTTTATACTGCGGGGTGTGGAGGTAGCTTTTGATTGCAAAGAAGCAGCAGGTTTTGGCGGCAAGGTGTGTGGATCCACACCCAGCTCCAGGTGAACACACACACAGGACAAAGAAGGAAACACACAGTGAAGGAAAAGAGGAGGATAAATAGGCTGGGGTCCCCACAGTGTTCTCTCTCTCTGGTTGTTTGCAGGAAAAACCTCGAGCCCTACATTCTGGGCCAATCTCTTTGTCAAATATGAGAAATGCAGGAGAGCCATTTGTCGCTTTCTTCGGCTGGATGATGAAGCTGCTGTTCTCTTTTTTTCCTCACTCTTCTGAAACACACACGCACGCACACACATACACACACACACACACACACACGGGTTGCCATTGGCCTCCCTCTAATGACAGGGTGTGTAGCTGCAGAGAGTAGGAAGGGCAATGTGTATTTCAGAGATGAGACCACAAGGTCAGCCAGGAGGAGGAGCGCTGCCAAGTGTGTGTGTCTCTGTGTGTCTGTGTGTCTGTGTGTGTGTGTGTGTTTAAACGTGTGGTTTGAGACGGGGTGGAGCGGTGGGTGGAGGTGAGGTTAAAGCAGGTGGTTGCACTCAGTTGCTCATCCAAACAACAAGCAGGCCCTGTTATTTCAGTGTGTGTTGTTTACAGCACAGTTTGGATATATAACAGCGTCAGTGTCATTATGTGCAGATATAAAGGATGTTGTCACAGCTTTTATTTCAGGCCAACTACTGAGCCATCACAGCAGCGAGGCAGAGCTCTTACATCAAAGGCAGGAGCCCCGGACCATGAGGATCGGGTGGTGGTCTGAGGTCTAAAATCAGAACAGGGGGCAGGCACCTCCTTTAGACCCAGGCTTTCATTGACTGTTATAGGCTGGGGCTCCTGAATGCTAGGTCGTGATTGGCCAAATGAAGTATCAGTGGAAAGGTCAGAGTGTGACCTCCTTTTTGATGTTTTGCAAATAAAAAACTTGAATTCATAGAAATTAATTATTAGAGAAAATACAGTGGGAAATTGGAAAAACGTGATGGCAATTTGAAGCAATGTGTTGAACTTAATGGATGAAATGTGTTTGGATAAACTGGATTTGGATCGCCGGGACTCTTTCTGTTGCAGCAGGAAAAAAGGAAACGTAGAATATTTCCTGATATATCAAGCGTTTCCTTTAAAAATATGGATTCATTTAGACATTGGATACTGGTTTGATGTCAAGTTGATTTAATAAAATAGTCGTATCAAAGTCTATGACTGCTGTAAAAGTGTTAACGCTCGAAGTGTTTGTCATCTTTTCTTACTAAATCTTTCCTCGGCACAGCACTGAGTCCAGCCCACAGACGTGTGTACAGTATCTGACCTCAGAGTCCACATCTGGCCTCGGGCCTTCAACACACTGCACTCCTCTGCTCTCTCATGCCTCCTTCCTCCCCGCTCTGTAAACTGCCCAGTAAATCTGAAATATCATGAAAAAGACCTTCAAATATGCAGGAGTTATGTGGAAAACCCTGCGGAGCTGATTGTAAAGAAGGCAGGACTGTGCTGAGGGGTTTAAATCTGGCCCGCAGTCTCTCCACTATGACACAGTTTGTGTGTGGAGGTTGCAGAAGGTCGGTCAGTGGGTTGAAGGTTTAACAAACTACGCTGCGATCTGTTTTGATCACACATGCGAGCAATCCCACTCTGGCTTTCTCTTTTTTTCCTCCATGTTTTTCATGTGGTAGAGTTTGGACCCGGGGGCTTTGCTCGAAGGCGGGACACTTTAAAGGAACCACTGAGCGCAGCGGAGCTCCGTGTTGGCGTAATGAGAGAGCCGGTGGTCTCTGCAGCGAGGCCGTGCAGGCTCTGAAGCGGGCTGAGACGTTGGCTGAGACGCAAACACAGCGGCTGCACATTTAATGAGCTGTGGATTACAGCGAGCAGGTGCAACAGAGGCAGGAACATGAAGAGCTGCTGATATAAGTCGTCCTAAACCCTCCCTGCAGTGAGCCATTAGGACCTGTGATGGAGAAAAATGTATAAAGGTCAACTGCAGCATATCAATACATTTCTTCTTCTTTGTGTGGAAACTGGATAATTTAAAACTTTGATAGTTTTACAAGAGACTGAAATGTTAATGTTGTGTTTCCATGTGGCAAATGGAGTCAAGCGTGTCTTCGTTAATAACAATTAGCTAATGATGCATTTGGACACAGCAAACACAGCCGGGATTATAACCGACTAACTGTGGCAGAATGGAAGAGGACAGAATAAACAAGAAAGTACTCATGTGGAGCAAAGTACAAAAACGCTCCATGGGGAAAAGAGCTTTACTTAATTATTGAGGGGGTGGATGTGCTGAATATCCACAGGAATACTCTGTGCTGTAATGTCAAAGAGAAGCTCTTGTTTAAGTTTATAGAGGACATATTATCTCTCTTTTCCACCTTTTCAAGCAGTCCCCCTGTGGTCTAAATGAAACATCTGTGCTGTGCTTTGGTCAAAATATAACATGAATCAAGCACCAGAGGAGGTTTGTGACCCTGTATAAACCAGCTCTCTCAGAACGCTCCGTTTTGGTGTGTGTGTCTCTTTAAATGCAATGAGCCCCCCTGAGTTTTCCCCGTAGACATCACTCCTTTGCTAGTTTAAAATTGGTACTGCAGTCTAAATTCTAAACATTGAGAGCTGTCTCCCCCCGCCCCCTCCTCTCTAGAGTCGATGCTCACACAGGTCACCATGTGGTGGACACTGAAGCTTCAGTGTTTAGCCAGCTCTGCATCGGTCTGTAAACCTTTCTGTGTTCTAACCTCTCTCCATTTTTCAAAATCATCTCCAACATTGATCCTAGTTTGAGCACGTTTCTGCTCGTGGAGCTTATTAGAAACATGCAGAGGCTTTTTAGGTCGGGTACAATCACTTCTATCTGAACCAGTTCTCTTGCCCGCTTCCATCGCTGCAACACCTGTTGGTTTGACCTGATAACTGCTCTCATATCTGGCAAACCGAGGGGCGTCCAAAACAGTTGTGTGTGGGGGGTGCCTTAAAACCGCCTAGCTTCTCTGGTCCAAACAAATCCAGAGCATTCAGGAGCAGAATCTAAAGTTAGAAGGAGGACATACTGGCTGCTGCATTGTTGTCAGAGAAGCCAGCACTTCAACAGAGCATGTTTCCTTAATGTCTGATCATATAGTAAGATCACTTTATCATTTCACTCACTACACATCTTACTGGTTGGACCCTTTTGAAGATAGTGCACTCATGCATGCAGCTCTCTCAAATTCACTTTATGAGACGTGAAAATAAGTGCCCATAGCATGTGCATGTATAATGCACATGCTATGGGCACTTATTTATAATGCACATGCTACTACAATGCAGTACCAAACATGTATACAAAGTGTACTGTCGCCTGTTGGTTATAATGTTAAATGCACAAGTGACCAAGTTTTCATTTTATTGCTCATTATACCGTTAATTATTGAGAGTTTATTGTCTTGGGAGCGATGAAACAGTGAATGACACATTGTGTGTTCCCCGAGCACTTAAAGTCAATTTCAATTAGAGAGGAAGCCGCAGTGTGCAGCTGCTTCACTTTATTAGATCAAGAGACCCCGTAAATTAGATCCATTTAGATGGGTTAGACCCTGTAAATAGAAATCATTCTCTCGGGAGCCATAGGCTGGGCACTGACTGGTGATGATGGTGGGATGTAATAATAGCAGAGACACATCAATGCAGACAAAAAGCAGTGTTGGACTACCTTCACTGCTAGGAGGCAGCCACCTTTACTGCATCCAGTTTAAAACTTGGAGCATCTAGGGTAAGAGGTATAGGCCAGTGGTTCTCAACTGGTGGGTCGGGACCCAAAAGTGGGTCGCTGAGCTGTTTTCAGGGGGTCGTGAAAGTGTCATAAAGTCTGTGAAGCGCTTCATAAACGTGTTTGTTTTGTTCAGTTTCTTGCCTCTGAATGTCTTGTACCGTCCCAGATCCAAACTTCCTGTGTTCCTGGAGCCAGCCTCTTGTGGACACTTGACGAACTGCAGGGTTTTGCACTTCCTCATTAGCTTCAGTTTTCAAGACCAAAGGTTGCCACTTTTGCCAAAACATCATATGCAGGAACTCACTCTTGTTTTTAGAATCACTTAAAATGAACTATTTAATTGAAATATAAATACTAAATAGATCCACATAATGGCTTTAATTTGCAGGAAATTACACTCAGATGTGTATGTTGTGCTTTTTACAAATAACATAATTCCCTTTAAAATGTAGTTTGAACTTGGATTACTGTTATCATGTAATCTGTCATAAATATGGAGACTCTTCTGGAGAGTAAGACAGATTCATGGATTCATTTATGGCATGTTGTGTTCAAGTGCTGCATGGACTTTTCGGTGTCAGAGGCCATGTAAAGCCTGAATATCATGTTTTTTTCACACATGCACACGAGAAATAATCAGAGCGATGCTGAGGAAGTTTCAGTGTCATTTTATTGTGAAAACATCAGACAGGGTGTAGCGCAGGTGGTGCTGCTGCAGGATCGACATCATCGCTCTCACACACTCGGTGCAACAAGCACGCAGTCAATTATTCATGAGTCGCCGTGAGAGCGGCAGAAAAAAAACCAACGGAGTAAAAACAGCTCGGCGAGAGAGAGAGAGAGAGGCCGTCCCGGGAGGAAAAAGAGAGATACAGAGAGAGTTTAGGTGTGTTGCCATGGCGATAACGGAAAAAGGATGATGTTGATGGGTAGATGTCAGAGAATAAATAAATAAATAAGAGGTGCCTGTTTGAATGAGGGTCTTACGTGGAGACGTCCCCTCTAAGGCAGAGTGTGTAGAGCACATACACACACACATACACACACACGTACACACAACGTACACACACTCTTGCAGCCCTCATCCGGCTGCACCACTTGTAGTTTCAGCACACGAGGCACTCTGACACACACACTGCTGATGACACGGTATAAATTCAGAAACAGACACATCTGATTAAGAACTCATTCTTCAAAAAGGCACACACACACACAAACACAACACACACACACACACACTCATTACTGTACAGGTTACACCCACACCATCTGTCGGATCATGGAGCTGCTGAGGAGATCAGAGTGTGGGAACTCGGCTCTCTGAGGGAAGACGCACAAGATGTCAGAGCAACACAGAGGCCGCTGAGAGCACAGCGCACTAACGTGGACATATGTGACAAATACTGTTGGAAAAAGTCAAAGATAATTAATAAATCTGGCTCCTATCTTTGCATACTTTTCTAACATTTCAATGGCTGAGACCTTCTTGGTAGAAATCATGTTAAGGGAGCGTTTAAGTTACTCATCCTAGCAGGTACTAAACAGAACTGATTGAAACAATGGGCCACCTTAGGGACATAACTGTAAAGCATCTCTTTAAAGGAGTAATATGTAACTCTGACGCCTAGTTTTAACATTTTTACTACAGTCCAAATTCAAAACATTGTATCCTTTAAAAGAGTTCTAGCAGAGATGTTTGATTGTCAACAAATACAACTTAAAAAAAGGTAGAATGCTGCATGGCAAGATTAAAAATAAAGATAATATGAAACACTAGAGCATTTCTGAGAGTCTCTTTTTTTTTACCTCACATATGAGCCTTTTTTTTTATCCACATTCGAGAGCACTCTCAAGACTTCATCCCTGCATGATGGTGTGAACATCACCTGAGAGCCTGGGGAGCTTTTCTCTGCAGTCACATGGGCCTCTGCAGGAGCTTAACTGTGTGAAATCTCAGTGAGGGTAAAACTCAAGAGAGGCTTCTGTCATGTGGTGAAGAAGTGAATTTAAAGATGTGCGAAATGGATTTTTCTTCCGAGTTAAGAACGTGGATGTGTTGCAGTTTGTCTTCCTTAAAATGTAACTCATTCTGGTGCTTCTGTTTGTCGTACCTCCGAGTCCTCTAATCATTACGACGACTATAAGGTAGACCATTTGATAACAGTGTCTGATATGAGTCATCAGTGTAGAACTATCTTGCTTTCACACTTGGTTCCAATTGTTTTATAATTATGTTGATGACCTACAACAGCAGAGTGTGAAGTAGCACAGAACAATTTGTCCTGCTGGCAGACACCAGCGTTGTGGGCTGACACCGAGAAAATGAATGAATGCTGACTGTTTGTGTGTGTGTGAGAGTGTGTGTACGTGTGTGTGTGTGTGTGTGTGCGTGTGTGCATGTGCATGTACATGTGTGTGTGTCAGCATGGAGGAAGGCCCAGGTGAGTACAGAAAAAATGCGTTCAATGATTTCAGCGGCTCTGTGTTGGTGAAAATGGAAGGCATAGAGAAACATAGGGGACGTGTGTGTGTGTGTGTGTGTGTGTGTGTGTGTGTGTGTGTCTAGCGACCAGGCAATTAATCAATCCAACATCCACACAGTTCAGAAACAAAAGCAGAAGGAAGAACATCGTGTCCTGTACATTGGAACTGTATATATATGTCAGTATTGCAGGCAAAGAGGGGAGAGAGTTTAATGATCTAAGCTTTGTCCCTCTGTGCTGAAGATTTCTGATATGATCAGAATTTGTCGTGTTTTTGGTGCCAAAAAAGGAGAAAGAAACCAAAACACAACATTTTTGGAAACCTCCTTTCATCTGCCCTTAAAGGAATAGTTTGTCATTTTTGTGAACACACCCACATTACTGAGACCACACCCACTGTTTGCAAAAGGAAGATTTCGCTACCAGTCAGTTAGCCTAACGTGACAGAAATAACAAGCTAATTTGTCACCTTAAGATTTGCTAGACCAACATTTAAAATTGCCTTATCCTCACGTTTGCTAAAAACCTGCACATTCTCGGCTGTAGTTTTTGTTTATGACTGATACAAATATTAGCTCGCTACATTGCTCAAGTAAAACAGTTAAACCAGCTAGTAATCATCAGGTTAGCATTGTAATTATGAGCACGTTAGCATGCTAATTAGAGGAGAGGTAGGCTTCTCGTGGTCAAAATGTCAGTGGCCAATCCTTGGTTTGATAAATATTCCCAGCAGTCTCAGCTGCAGCTAATTTATCTTTAGTGCTAATGTAAAAAAAAATAAAACTAAGACGCTGAACAAACGTAAGTAAACTACTAAACTGCTAAACGCATGTTAGCATTGTCGTTTGGAGCATGCTAGCATACTCAGAGTGCCATTGCATGTAAGCTTAAAGCACTGCTGTGCTGTTCACGCAGGGTTTGTGCAAAGCCAAGCTAATAATGTAGCTACATGCTGCTCCAAATGGATGAGTAGGCTACACGTTGGTGCAGCTTCCAGGCTTGTGAGATGTCTAATAGTCCATCTTGGAAAGGGTTAGCCAAACCTGCTAATCCAATCACTGTCTTATATTCATAACTTGCAGAAATGAGAACTGATTTTCAAGCAGTTTGTTTAGTCACAAACGTCAGACATTTTTTTTAATAATACATGTCCGACATTTGTGACAACCCGTAGGCCCACCGCTTTAAAATCCATTCACTCTACTGCTTATCATGAATACTCTGGATGGACCATTAGGAGGCACAGCCGCATCCAAATTCAATAATAACATAAATGTGAAAATGTAAGAAATCCTAGTGTCCTATATCCTTCTCCACATCAGACAATATCAATTTCAAAACCTGCCTGTCTTCATCTCAGCAAAACAGCGAATATGTAAATCAGTCTAATAATAGACGTCGTTAAAACAGCATAAATGTTGTTGGCTCTACTTCTGCAAACACTGCACGAGTATGAGACAACCGGGCAGCAAGCAGGCCGGGTTATTTGTAGATCCAGGAATTAAGAGCGGGGGACAAAAGCGCCTAAAAATGCTGTTTGTTTTTATCTGAGGCAGAAAGTCAGCCAGGTGCTGTCGCTGCTGGATGGATGGCTGTGGGGACATTTTAGCCGCTCTGTTTGCTTAAGCAGGCTGTCTTTTCCTGAAGGGATGGCAGGGATCATGAACACCGACTGGCTGCTGTTTTTTTTATTTATAAAAGGGAGGCCACTTTGGGAACGAGGTGGGAGAGGTGAAAATAGAGTGAGGAGAAGAGAGGCCTCTGTGATGGCTTGCTTGCAGGCTAAGAGGTCCTTTGTGTGTCGTTCTTCTTCCATTCTGGGTTTTAAATGAGCAGTTTAAGATGAGGCTCAGTCAGAGTGTTTGAGCGGAGAGGCTCAGCTCGACCAAAACCTCTGCTCACAGCTGCTGAGTAAGACGCTGCGTGGCAACAACATCAGCAGGAGTGCTAATGCGCGTGCTGAGTTTGTGTGTGTTTCTTTTTTCTTTTTTGTGCGACTCTCCCAGGAGGAGGCCGTGCTGAGAATACAGCCATTGTTTTCTGCAGGAGGAGGATAGTCGGGGCCACGGGCCAGACCAGTAGCTTTGCTCCTATATTAGAGCCAGATGTGTGTGTGGGGCTGAGAAAATAAGGCTGTTCTCTTATTACAACCCCCCCCCCACACACACACACACTCAGACATGTGCACACACATGTTCAGTAATAATACTTCAAAAGCTACAAGAAGTGGTCTGCAGCTAAAACATCCACCAGAATGTCTCCTGGAGGACATGTATGTCTATTTATAAGCTCCGATTTGGTCATCACGCCTTTCAGATATGCTGACATTTCACCCTCCAGCTTCTTTTTGTGAAGACATCTGGTCCTGACTGGACACGACTCCATAATGCAGTACATCTGGAACTGCTGTATGAACTCTAAACTGCAGTAAAGTTCACTTAACTTGGAAAGAAACCACGGTCCACCGTTAAGTCAAAACTCTTGTTGCATGTCTGTCCATGCTGCAAGACCTCCTGCAAATTATTTATGCTGACCTTCAAATCCATCTCTGACTTTTTTTCAGTACAAAGTGAGACATGCATGTTGAGTTTCTCTACATGTGGTTACCTCCACAGGTGCAGCCAATCACTAATTAAACCTCTTAGAAGCAGGCTCTTGACATGCGGATCGTTACATCCGCATGTGAAGAGTCTGCTGCACAAGTGAGCTTCTTGTAGGCTCTATACTTTTAAAGTACGTCTCTCAATTTATCACAGTCGTGTTCATAACTACACTCTGTCTTGAGTCTAGGTTGTATGATTGGGCCTAATCAGTTTCACTGTCCTTCTGTGCCCATTATCACTAAGAGAGCACTTTCTTTCTCGCCATTTTTTGTGTTACAGCTTCTGAAAAAAATGTACCTTACCTAGCAACGGAGTCGACCATGACTCCGCACTACGATCAAAGTTTCTGTCCCATCCTCGCTCAGAGTCGCTCTGAGAATGTTCCTAAAATCACTCCTAAGCTAGTCAGGAGGTCTCTGAGAGGATGTTTGTGAATACAGGTCCTGGACTTTCCTTCAAACCCTTATCAGTTATTAAGCCAGGTTTATCCCCTTTAGAGGGTCGTGTGAAACTGAGTCCAAACACCTGACATCGGCCGAGACGTGGATACACTTGACTTGAATAATACTTTGTGCTTCAGCAAAACGTACTGTGTCGGAATTTTTTTTATATAATTGATGTTTCTTGTCTGCAAAATTGCCAAAATCTTTAACATGTAAGAAACGACAGCTGGGCCTCTCACTATGTCAACTGCTATTATGTTTGATATAACTCCCCACATGAAGGTGCAATAAACCAAATACACAAACCTACTTTACGAGCCGTGTCAAACTGTTTCACAGCATCATTAACTTCTGAACCTGGTGACTCAAAATGTGCAAAACTACATAAATGACAACCTTTAAAACGATGATTTTGTTAAACAGAGGTCTAGTAGTCTTTGTTCAGTGAAGTGCAACAAAGAGATGCAGCTTTTCCCTAAAATGACTCCTCCACTTTCGGAATTTAAAAGAGCTGTAAAAAACTAAAAGTCTGCCTCCGTCTCTCCCCCTCCTCTGTAATGCTTATACAGCCGCCTGTAATCCAATTGACAGCGTGATGGAGAGTGCAGTTATTAACCTTGACATTGCTTAGCATCGCTAGCATTAATCACATTACAGTGTGAGATACAGTATCTGATCTGTGATGTGGGCAGCAGATTGCCGGTGTGTTCACTGAGCAGCAGCAGCAGCAGCTCGTTCTCAGGCTCTGCATGGGGGGAACGATGTGGACGCAGAGTGCGTGGATCTCTGACGCTCTCACAGACGTTTCGGCACCAAATGTTGGAAATGAACATCGTGAATCACAAACACAGAGGGACAAAGTCATGTGCTGAAATGTACCATACACACACCCTTTAGAATGAAAACGCTGTAATGTACCGGAGGCAAGTTGTGTAGAAGAAATGACAAAACAACTCTTACCAACAGTTTAAAAAACAAATGTCCTAAACTTGTTCATCAGCCCAGAAACAAAACTTAAATCTTTCTCTCTTTAATCAATGATGCAAATTAAATAATATTTTGTTATTGCTGCTCGCAGCAATGCTCCATAAGACAATAAAAATAAGCATAAAGACAAAAGGATATTTTTAATTTACTGAAAGACATGTTTGGTCGTCAGAGAAGGGTCTTTGTTCGTGGGTGTGGTCTTTAAAGTGTCCACCGAGCGCCCCCCCCCCCCCGGGTGGGGCTTTGTGGGTCACAGCAGGGCGGGGTTATGAGATCCAGTGCCTTTAACCCTTCCACAACCACACAGGCTCTTTGTCTCTGTTCTCTCAACTCACACTTTCTGTGCAGACTTGTCACTTGCAGCTGGCGTGCCCGTCTCATCCTGTACTTTCTGAAGTGTTAAGGACGCTCGGTGTTACAGGCAAAGATGTGTGACACGCTTCCCACTTTCCTGCTGCTGCTGCTGCTGCTACAGAAGTCACAGAGTCCTCAGGTTGTAACACAAGTGGTCCCTTCTCAAGATAAGAGACCAGCGACAGCCTGAAAGCTGTCGGCTGTGTGCCATGTTGCCACGCCTCCGTTTGTGGAGGTCTTGAGAGTGAAGTCAGTAGCCATCCATTACCGGGCGTCCTTGAGGCGGTGATGAGCCAGCTTCCCTCTGAAATACATGAATCTAATGAGGGCAAGGGTGATGGGCGTTAACACGCGGCGCCAACAGCGCAGCAGAGGGCATGACTCGGGTTTTACAATTTGACGGAGTTTCTCTATTGATCAAGGGGGGTGGGGGAGTTAAGCTTAGCTCCCACAATGCATTGGGGTCAGGGCGCGTGCGAGGCCGCTGTTTTGCTTTGTAGAATCGGAAGCAGCCTAATTTGTCAGCAGTTTGTTTAAACATGTTGGGAACATCGTTCGGAGAATCCCTCTTCAAGTCTGTCCTCTGAGGATACGTTTTAAAAACACCTTGAAGACCTGCTTCACCCGCACATTTCAAGTCTTTGCATGCGTTTGGTTCGTTTAGCCCACGTTCAGATCCAAACAGAGCCGCTGCATCACCCCACATTCTCCTCTTCAGGCCCGGACAATCACACATTACCTTTCTCTCTTTTAGCACCTGTTTACAAGTCCAATTCAGACCCCACGCCTGCAAGGTAAGACGACAGTTTTTTTTAAAATCAAGTTTGCTTCCAAAATAATCCGCCCTTCACTCGTTTTCTTGCCTCTCCTTAAACGAGGCCGCCATTCTCAGAGTCCCAGCTCTGTCCTCCGTTAGTCCAGCCGCAGGTAGCTGGGCGTGGAGTAGTTGAACATGAGGAAGTCCAACTTGTAAAGCTGGGAGAGCTGGATCTGCTGCTGAGTGCTGATGTTACTGAAGAACTGGGCCGTCATGGCGTCTGTGGTGCGGGTGGATTTGGCGTAGCTGGGGAAGCGCAAGGAGTCGCCGACGCCCACCAGCCGCAGCACGTAGTTCGCGTCCTCTTCCAGCGTCTCGTACTTCCCCACGAGGTCGTAGTGGATGTGACACGGGTGACAAAGCTGGTAGACGGTCTGCCAGTGCTCGTTGAGTGGGCCGTCTCGCTGCGTGGCCGGGTCCACCAGGTACTCGGCGAATTCCTTGAATTTGACGTCGGCTCCGTTCATCAGGGCGTCCTGCGTGGCGTTCTTGCGGTAGCGGCGGATGATCCGGGTGCCGAAGCGCTTGTGGAAGGACGAGTTGTACTTGAGGGTGAACTTGTTCCGGTACGCGGAGACCAGCCTCTCGAAGGGCTCGCGGACAAAGAGGAACTTGAGGTAGTTCTTGAGGCGATGGTTGATCTCTGCGATGCTGTACTGGTTCAGCGTCTTCAGGTTGGCGGGAACGTGGGCTTCGTTTGAAGGGATTTCCATCGGGTCGCTGTGGACGAGAGGCAACACACATTTGAGGAACAACATTCAGCTTTTTGTATGATCACCAACTTCCGTCATGGTCATAGATCAATGAGGTTAAAAAAGGTCAACGACTAGCCCTCAGTTCTGTCTAAGGCGCAACACCCACCTGTATTTCCCCCGGCCCGTCAACACCATCATGACACGTTTCCAGTTGGTGCACGCCACCTTGGGGACGTAGCAGTAGATGAGCTCATGGTCCTCATCCACCACGAGGTGCTTGAGGTCTCCGGGCGTCAGGACTCTGCGCTTACGGTTGGATGCGCTGTAGACCCGACAGGCGTCCACGACCTGGTCCCTCCTCGCCTGGTGGAGGACGGCTGCTCCAGACAACTCCGGCTGGTCAGGGCCAAATAATAAAAAAAACAAAAAAAACAAGAAGTGGGAGAGAGAGAGAGAGATTGCTGTTAGCAAAAAGCTTCTAGGATGTAGAAATTCGGAAATGAAGCTCTGGAATCTTTTTTACAAATGTGATTCCTAACTTATTTAATGCATCTAATGGATGATAGCTACAGTTTTGAGGTGCCAAATCTCAGAGCAGGCCTTGATTGTACTTTGCATGATATTATTCAGAGAGACCCAACAAGTTGCACCATGAGTGACTTGGCAACAGCAGCAGAGGAAACATGCTTATAGGCAGACACACAACTAAACTCTAGGTGGGTTGTGCAAACTTTGGGTGCCATTTTTTATTGCCATCATTGACACCAAAGCCGTCAGCACTCGTAACGTTATGATTCAAAACACCAACCGAGTCCCGACTCAAGCTTTGTTTCATTTTTGTCTTCAGGTCAGGACCAGACTCCTTCATAAGATTTTGTTCTACCTGTAACTCACACTTTAATGCCCTTCTATCATCAGCTGTGAAGTGGATTCTTACACAGCCAGAGAACACAGAGGATTCCTCCTCTCATTGGTTTTTGAATGTTTCAGCATGTCTTAGACATGAGCAAAGGAGGCTGTAACATCACGCCACCTCCATCTGTCACACAACGTTAACTGGATCACTGGAGCAGAGGCTGTCAGAGGAGCTGCATTAGCCTGCTGCACGCTTTCCAGCGATGCAATCCCGTCTTGGCTTCTATCAAATTTGTTTTGATGTATGTGGTTATTTTTGCAGTTTTCTCAGCCTGTCCTGCTGCTGCTCCAACTATTCTCTGAGTGTAAAACAGACGTGCAACGCCACCAGTCTTGCTCCCTCAAAAAATCAAACCAACAGAAAACTCACATCGTCCACTTTACACTGTGAACATCATCATATGGAAAACATGGCAGACTAGCTGCTTTGGTAGCCTACTTAGTTTGAGTCTTTATTTAAGAATTACAGTGTCTTCACATTTCCAGTCTTACAGGTAACACTTTTAAACCTCATTGACTAAGTTTTTGTTGTCTTTGCACCTTGAGCAATACATGTTTCCATCCATTCTCAAATCCATTATCTATAATGCTTTTCCAGTTCAGGGTCGGGAAGTCTGGAGTCGATCCCAGCTGTCATTGGGTCAGAGGCGGGGTTACACCCTGGAATGTTCGCCAGCCAATCACAGACAACCAGCCACACTCACATTCACACCTACGGGCAATTTAGAGTCACCAGTTAACCTAACGAGCACGTCTTCTGACTGTTGGAGGAGGCCGGAGTACCGGGAGAGAATCAACGCATGTACGAGGAGAACATGCAAACTCCACACAGAGAGACTTCTGTCAGACCGGTATTCAAACCAGGAACCTCCTCGCTGTGTGGCGACAGCGCTAACCACTGCACCACCGTGCAGCCAACTTAAATCCAACTGTGCCAATAAAACTATCTTGAATAAATGAAACTGAACCAAAGCAGAGAAACAGATGAAGAGAGAGAGAGAGAGAGGCAGGCAGACAGATAATGAGACGTGTTATTAATCTCAGCCTTTATTATCACTCTCATCTCTTTATTGACTCTATCTTTTCCTCCTATCTGAGTCGCTCCGCAGTGTATGAGAGAGATTAGACCGCGGGTATGAAGGGAATATAATGATACTGGAGGATATTACAGATATTGAGAGTGTTCAATATGCACAGATCCGGACAGCAATCATTCATCCGAGCTATATTTCATATTCACCGTGACGCTGGTGATGAAGTGGGCCGCAGCAGGAGGGAAAGACGGCGGCTGGGGATGAATTAAAAGAGTCTAAGGCGGGGGGGGGGGGGGGAAGCCTTTGCATCTGAAGGGCAGGAATGTTTTTTCATGTGCCTCTTGATTATTTTTCCTCAGGGTCTGAATTCCTCTCCAGGGCAGTTCCCCGCTCTCCTGGAGGAATCTTAATTGATTGTACTGTGGGCTGCATCTTTACCGCTCACAACAAGTGTGTCCTTTCAGCTCCACAGCGTCCTCAGCTGAGAGGGCGGGAGACCTGGAGGACCAAAAATAACTCCGGGACCACCACCATCGAGGACTGAATGCCAAGACAGCGTGACTAAAGAGGCTTGTATGTCGTTTTCTTTGAAGTCAATCTATAACCAAGTGGGCGATTCATCATGTGCACAGCTCGCTGCAAGAACACGGAAGAAAACCGATCGTTCATACCTTTTTTTTTTTATCTGATGACAACATACAGAAGCAGTGAGAGTGAGGGAGATGTCATGGTAAACACATGACCTTTAACCTCAGAGGTGTTTCTGAATGATGGCTGTGAAAGTCACGCTTCATACTTCAGCCTCGTCAGACGGTCATGTGAGGAATCAGATCAAACATACAGGTTCTCTGTTGTTACTATATAAAACATTGATGTGGTTAGGAAGAAAGAAGCTGGAAGAGTACCTGCTGCATTCACACATCACATCATCCTGACATATATATATATATATATATATATATATATATACACATATTTTACTAAGAAGCTGGCAGGAAAGAAATCCAGGTAAAGTCTGGGTGAAAAAGACAGTAGTTTTGGATGTGCCTCACCCTGCAGAAACCCAAAATCTCTGCATGATGTTTCTAATAGTGAGCCTCTACTATGATTGACAGGAAGCACAGGTAGTGACTTGTCAATCACAACGTAGTCTAATATAATTTATCCACAATTTAATATCCTGTTCCTGCACAATAGAAATACAAAATTCCTGAGATTGTCTAAAAAAAAATGAAGCTCACTTTTGCTTAAAAACTATAAATTTCTTCATTTCTTTGGACGCATTTCCTGATTTTAGGATCTGAATCTGCACACTTTATGCACTTCTGCACTATTGCCTTTAAATACCATGCAGTTTCACTTTGCATTGTCGGTGCTTTGTGAAGTATATGTGACTTTTACCTACGGGTAGTGTTGTAGTACTTGAAAAGTTGTCTTAATCTGTAGAAAACTTTTTGAAGGTCTCAGTATATTTTTCCACATACATTTATTTGTAGTTTTATCCGCCGGTTACAGCCGCAACCTTCCCGTTGTTACGGTATAAGTGAGTGACACGCCCCCTGCACATAAGTTGATGATTTTTGAGTGACATTTTTGGTCTTGGTCTTGTCTCAGTCTCGTCCTGCCTTAGTCTTGGTCTTTACTTGGTCTTGATTCCTTAATGTCTTGGTCTTATCTTGGTCTCTGAGCCCTCTGGTCTCGGGTACGTCTTGGTCTTGTCTTGGTCTCGGTATCTGATCACTCTGGTCTCGGGTACGTCTTGGTCTTGTCTTGGTCTCGGTATCTGATCACTCTGGTCTCGGGTACGTCTTGGTCTCGGTTAGTATGGTCTTGACTACAACACCACCTTTGGGTACAAAGAACTTAACCTGAATCTGAACCTTCCTCTCTGCTTGTTGCTACTTCTACTTTCACCCACTTTTTCTAACAATATTCTCCTTTTTTTTTTTCCACAACCTGTTTCCCTGTTGTATCAAACTTTCCTTCAAACCGATTTCCGTCAAGTATAATTCGACAAGACACGATGGATTATGAGCGACTCTGCTCTGAAAGAAGGCCTCACTTCGCCTCCCTCCCACCTCTCCTCTCTTTGTGCTCGCTGCTCCTCCCTCTCCATGCTAACGCTGACACATCAAAGGCCTCTAAGGCGTAACAGCACACAGCGAGTAGCAGCTTTTTGTTGACGAAAATCTCTTTTTTTCTTTTTTTTTCATCCGCTCTCAGACATCAAGCCATGATTCACACGAATGTCGCAGCGAGCGTGCAGCGTCGCATCCCAGAGGAGGACAAACGCTGTAATTAACATCGGAGGAAAGAGACAAGGGAGGGAATCTTGTCATCTGCAGCTCTGCCTCAGTGTTCCTCTCCTTATCTCGCTTCTTTTCCGCAGGATTACTTTCTGCCATTTTATCTCCTCTTCAGGCAGATCAGTCGGTCTCTTGTGCAGTTTCCATGAAAGGCGTTCGGATGAGAGGAAGTAAAAGCAGAG
Source organism: Labrus mixtus (assembly GCF_963584025.1). Classification (NCBI taxonomy): domain Eukaryota; kingdom Metazoa; phylum Chordata; class Actinopteri; order Labriformes; family Labridae; genus Labrus; species Labrus mixtus. The sequence continues at coordinate 7,587,602 of NC_083633.1, read as the reverse complement.
GGGGGGATGAAGGGGGGTGGGGGCGAGATGTCGATACAGGCTGAGAGGAAGCGGTGATGGAGATCGCTGACCTCTGGCCATGTCAGAGTGTTCCCACGGGACGGAGGAAACCATTACTTGCATACTTTCTCGCACAATAACCCCTTTAATCCCCTTTGGACGAGACGAGTGCGGCGTAAAAACCACAGCTGTATAAGTAGCATCACATGACATGGTCGATTTAGTTTGATCTCTTCCGATTGGTAAAGTTCCCAGGAGGGCCTCAAGCCCTCAGTCAGCAGATTCCCCCGTGCAGCTGACTTTTATGGAGTATCACTCAGCATCACAGCATATAGAAGTATTTTCATCTCTGTAGGAGGGGTATGGGAGAATTAGCATTCTCTGTTAGCCGCTGAATCCAATCTCTGTGGCAAACTCGCCCAAGAGAACTGAGAGAGAGAAACTCAAAGGGAGGAAGAAAGCACACAAAATCTTTCTGCATACATTTAAACCTAATCTCCCTCGAAAAGTCATTATCAGTATTGTGTATGCTAATAAGAAAATCTCTACTTTTTTAATCTTCAGATGCCAGTGGGAGTTGAAGGCGAGCGCATAGCAGCGTTGTTTTTTTGTCACTGCGCAAAACGTGTCAGAAACGTACGACGGGGCAGCGTAGAGATCGCATATCTCATTCTCAAGTCTTAATTTCCTCGTCACACCTGCATCGCTGTCACTGAGGGATGTTGGGAGTTTGACAAATGATCTGAGAATCAGCGCGGCGTCGTGTGGATGTGACGGCTGGAAATGAGTTGCTGCCTTCAAATCTGCTGATGCTTGCAAAGAAAGAAACGAGGAAGGAGGCATGGAGGAGATTAAGGAAAGGTCTGATGGAAGGAAGGAACTCCCTGCACCCTGCAAGGAGCTCAGACGCTTCAAGATCACTTAGTTTAAAGTGACTTTAAGTTGTTGTTTTAACTTTTACAAGTTTGTGGACAGTGCAAAAACTCAAATCTTACCAAGTGTACTCGTCTTATTTTGAGGGGAAAAATGTGTCTTTACACTGAGCAGAAGTAATTCACCTGCTAATTACAGATAAACATCTTATTTGAAGATGTAACAAGTAAAAGTGAGGCCTGAATTGCATGTAAAGAGTTAAAGATGGCTGCTGGTTCAGAGAGGCAGAGCCAGACTCTGGCCCTTTCTGAAAAGCCACAGTTCAGTATGCAGTGCAGACTTTTCAGTAGACTGAACCCTCGTGGACATTTTCTGGGTTCGCCTCAGTAGACTGAACATTTCAGCATGGATACTAACTTCCGGGTTTTGTGCAGTATGGTTTGGATGCATCCTATTGTATGTTAACACTCACCATGCTGTGTTAAATATATGTGTTATAAGAAACCTTTATGAAGACATTTGTGAAGAAATTTCTTGGTATGGAATTTATTCCCAGATTGGCCAAATATCTGATAAAGTTCGCTCACTATCAGATGAATGCTTCCTCATGTTTAGTCAAACGGATTTTCAAAAAGTTAAAAAACAAAACAAGGCAGTTCGCGTCCTCAGCACACAATCAGCCACTTAAATCACTGATAATGAGGAACACCTGAGCAGGAGCTGATTGAGCTCACAGGTGAGACTGTGGAGGCAGAATCACCAAATGACTTCCCAACATACGCAAAAACAACAAAAAAACATCAACAAAATATGTACACATAAAGATACAAACAATACACTACAACATGTGATAAGGAAACAAGAACAATGTGAATTTAACTGAAAAAACGTTAGTTAGTGTCAAAGCCTTCAAACATTAACCTGTCTGGATTGCTGTTATGTACAGTGGTGGTTCTAGAGTCTGTTGGGGGCCCTGGGCAAGAATTCACAGAGGGGCCCCTTCAACCAGCGTTCATCACCGTTAAGTTACAGTAAGATACCTACAAAGAAATGTAAGAAATGTAAAAAAAAAAAAAAATTTAATGAGAGATTACTGTCGAAGAAAATGCACAAATAAATTGGTCAATTTTGTTTTTTTTGCAGTGAAGGAACTTGCAAGCTCAAAGTGAAATATTAAAGGAGCAATATGTCACTATGACACCTAGTGTTTAAAATGGGTACTGCAGTCCAAATTCTAAACATTGTAGAGAGCTGTCTCCCCCCCGCCCCCTCCTCTCAAGAGTCAGGTCGCCATGTGGTGGACACTGAAGCTTCAGTGTTTAGCCAGGTCTGCATCGGACCTTCAACTTCACTTCTTAAAGTGTTTTTTTATTCACGTCTATACACGGTGTAGGTCGATATTTAAATTTGTCCAGTTCAGGGCCAAACAGCAAATATTGACTTGAGGCTCCTCTGAAAGGTTCATCTCAACACGGTGAAATCTCTGCACAGAAACAGTTCATATCGAGATAAAACTACATATGAATACCTCTAAATAACCTTATATACTGAACCAGCTTTCTTAAAGATGCTGTTAATACAGTTGGGGAGAAAATTAGATGCTAATGCATCGTGATCTCCAGCTCTGGGATTCTGCAGCGCTCCAGAGCACTTTGTGTAGAGGAGAAAGCGAGGGACATATTTTTCCTCGAAGAAGTAAAAACTGCTTCCTACTGCAATTTAAAGTCTGCAGCAGTCAATACTGTCTACACATTCCCCCCAATTAATTCCCTATTTATATTCAGTGAGGTTATTCTGGTGCAGCTTCTCCAGTATTTACATCTTTCTGTCTCTGGAAGATGTAAAAATATTTGGAAACAGGCTACGACTGTCTAGGAAAAGTCGGTGGATTTATGCTCCTGACGTACGGAGAGCATAAAGTGAAAGTAAAGTGCTGCAGCAGGAACTCTTCCCGTTTTAGTTTGATGCTTTCTCTGCTTTTCTTCTCCCCCCCCCCTTCGGTCTCTTTAAAAAAAACGATCCATCTGTGAGGCTCGTCTGCAGCTTCTCTCTCTTCTTGCTCGCTGTGAAGTCATCTTAACAAAGATCAATAGGGTTCATCAAAGCACCTCTCTTTCTCACACACATCGCACACACACACACTGAGCACACTGAAGGCACTCTGTCTCTCTGACCCTCTCCGCTCACAGACTGGCATTCATGAAGCTGCAGGAATAAAGCTGCCAGTGTGCCACGACTGTACCAAACAAGTGCATAAAGCTTCACCTAAGGCTCTAAAAGGCAACAAGGCGAGGCTCTTCGGTAAAAACCTGAACAATGCTGACAGTTTACGAGGCGCTTCATCCTTTCCACCGAGGAACTTTCCACAATGTCATTCAGGAGAAGTCAGACCAGCAGAAGAAGAGGACTCGTCAGCTGACCACCTCGCGACACGAGGAAATGTTTCTTTACCTGTATTTATCCCGGGAAACGACTGAAACACACGAACACATGCTTCCTCTCTTCCTGGAAAAGTGCTGCTTCATATTCATGCAGCTCCACACGTTCATACCTGGAAAAATCCGAGTACAACCACAGACGTCTGCTTGAGCGAGCTCAAAGGTCCTCAGAGTCAAATAAATGCAACTGCAGGAAATATTATTGTTTATGTTAAACGTTTGGATAAAAAAGTGTCTAAAGACATGTAAAAAAACATGACGAGTTTCTGATCGAGGCCTTCAAGCAGCAACTACCTTCTCAGAAATATGAAACAGAAATGTTTGTTCAACTTTTTCTATTCCAAATGATTCTATTCTGGGTGTCTAATGAACCGTGTTTGAAGGAGGTGGATCTTGAGAGAAACGAGGGGTAGTCAAAGGCTTTGTTATCAGTTTGGTCAGCTGGCTTAAGCCGTTGTACACTGGAGGATTTCAGGCCGATTCAGACTGATTTTGTCATCATCAAGTGAGCCATGCTAATTTCACACATTTTTCCGAGTGTCACATTTTTTTCCCTCCAGGCTCGTATCCCTGTCAGGGTGGAAAACTCTCAGTTAGACCATCATGGCCCAGTTAAAACCCTCCATTAAAACCTCTGCTAGTGAAACGTTACAGCTTCACGGTCTGTGAACTGACTCCTTCAGGTGAGCGGAGGCGTCAGAGTTTCACTGCAGCTTGAATTTCAGCCTGATCATGTCAGTCGTGCAGTGGTCACAGTTTATTATCTGACATGTTTGATATTTTGGACGTACTGCTGCATAGTTTCACACAGTAAGGGCAAAGTCACCCCAGCCACCAGACCAACTTCCTCCGCTTGGTCAACACCAGGACTTGAACTGGTGACCCTCTGGTTCCCAACCCAAGACCCTACAGGGGGGATAACCCTGCTTGCCTTTAGAGAAACTGTGGGATTGGCCTTACCTTTTAAATGTGGAGGCTTCATCCACTGTTACAGAGACATAAAGGCTCCACAAAGGACCGACAGGAACATCACTGACTGAAGAAAGTTAACTTTGCAGTTTATGTCTTTCAGCACAATAAACCCCTCTGTTCCTCTCTAATGTTTCTGTAATGACTCAACCCCTGTTCAGGGAGCTTTAAACTTTAGGTTAGAACTTAGCTCTCTGCTGAAACTCAGTTAAAGTTTCACTCAGAAAGCACTTTTAAACTACTACTACTTCTATAAGTTTAACTATTACGTACTGTTGCAACAATCTGCCGGGACTGAAACCAGCGAGCTCATGATCAAAAGTTACTTTTCTAACCTGAAGACATCTGCAGAAACTTTGTTTGAAAGCAGCAGAAGAAGCCATCGTTAAAGCCGTAAATCTACTGATTCATGATTTCTGTGCTGGTGTTGTGTAAGGGCACTGCAGGGAGCCACTGAATGGACAGTGTGTGTGTGTGTGTGTGTGTCGGGGGCTAAAAGCACCGGGCTTCCCTGTTGGGACAGATGAGCCCAAACAAACACATAAATACACACACTCAATGTGATGCTATTTGCTGCAGGGTTCTCAGCAGCGGTTAAATGCGGATATTAATAAATATCAGAATTTGCTAAACCTCCGTATTTTCCTCACAGCTGAGGTCAGATTAGTGCGGACCCTTCGGCGATGGTGGTCTGTAAAAGCTGCAGTGAAACTCTGACGCCTTCGCTCACCTAAAGGAGCAGTTAACAGACCGCGAGGCAGTAACGTTTCACTAGCAGAGGTTTTAATGGAGAGTTTTTTTTTTACTGTGCGCTGATGGTCTAACTGAGAGTTTTCCACCCTGACAGGGATACGAGCCAGGAGGAAAAAAAAAGTGACGCTCGGAAAAAAGTGTGAAATTAACAGGACTCACTTGATGATGATATTCACCAACAATCCCTTTAACCTTGTCTTTTTAAAGAAGCACCCCGGTTGAGTCAGAGTGAGCGGTAACGTCAGCTTGAAGAGATTTATGATTGCACTTTTATAAAGTTGGAGGTCTCTGGAATAAAGAACCCTCCGTATTTGTCGCCGCACTGCAGCGTTTATGTGTTGCTGCAATGACAACCTGTATAGCTCTGGTCCTTGAAGCCGTTCGGATGAATGCCACAGATATGGGCTGTTTTATATTCGAAGGCCGGAGGATGGCTCAGAGAGAAAAAAGGATTCAACACAGAACAATAAAGTTCCATCTTTCCTCACCTTGACCCCACCATCACATCTAAAACCTGCATATCATGAAGCTGAATTTAACATAATTATATCGCAGTATATCTAATTTAACCATGGCAGCAGAGGTGACATGCACAGTTTGAAGAAAAAAGTATAATAAAGGTCACATGTTGTGCCAAGTCCTTCTCTAATACTAATATATCTCTAGTCTGTCTACAAACCCCCCAATGATGAGAAAAGTCCATCCTCTCCATCTTTTCCCTGCTCCACTTTTCAGAAAATGTGTGCTCAAACAGGCCGTTTGGAGATTATCCCTTCATGACATCACAAGGGGCAGTAACCCCTCCCCCAGGTGGGTGACACTCCCACAGCTAGGTGTTTTGTTCTGCCCTCTGAGTCTGCCTTCTCACTGTAAACAATAGGACATGGAGCGAGAATGCACAGAGACACCCAAGCCCTTCCAGAGAGGGGGCGTGGTCAGACACAGCTCATTTACACTTAAAGTCAACTTTTCTGGGCTGCAGAATGAATCAAAGAACAAGAACTATCATAAAGAAGAATAAATCTATGGTGCATTCTCTAAAGTTAAGTTGGAGTTTCACCTTAACCAAACAGCCTGTGTAACATAAAGCATGTCTTAGAAAGAAAACAGATGTTAAACAGATGTTACCTTGTGCAGCTGCTTGATAACTTTGACAACATTTGACAACCGAGGATGAGAACGTGTTAGAAATCCAAAGGGTAAGACACAAAAACCTTTGAATAACTTATCTGAACATAAACACGGCTGCTCTGTGAGGACATGTTGCATCGCGAGCAGGTCCTACAAGTGATCCTGTCGTGACATGAAGCCGACTCGCTCACTCTCAGCTCGCGTCTACACTCGTTTTTTTTTTTATTGGAGACCGCTCCAGTGAGCACCTCGATGCATCTGAATGACATCACGCCTCTTAAACTGAGCGCATGATTCAGTCTCTGTGTGTGAAGTGAAGTGAAGGGAGACAAACGCCTGCAGAACTCTGCAACCTGCGGACGGATCGCGCTAGCCGGGGTACTTCAGGCCCTCGGCTTGTGCGTCCGTTTCAACTCTTCCCACCGCTCAGCTCAACACAACTATGAACAGATCAGTTCCACACAGACGGACAAAAACAGTGAATAAATCTATGATAAACTTAAAGGCAGGGTTGGTAATTTTCAAAAACTAGCATGATTATGAAAGCAGCATTCCCTCAGTGCTACGTCTACACCCTCAAAGGCCACGCCCCCTCACTTACATGCACGAGCGCCGTCGCTCCAGAAGTGGACCTCAGCTCATCTCTTGGATTGTGTAGAAACTACGTCATCTCATTCAGCGGTAAGTAAACTCACAGTATAAACTCCGTCATCAGTGACCTGCTTTGAGTGTGAGATAGAGCACGACAGAGGAAGAGATGCTCACTCTTGAACCCCTCACACACAAGTAAACACAGAATAAACGGAGGTCAATTTGCCCTGTGTTTGTCACTTCAGGGTAAATCTGCAGGATTCATGACAGCTGTTTAAGCCTGCATTAGTCACCTGCGATCAGAGACCTGCATGTTTTCAGGGGAAAGTTAGCCCACCTTTAAACACACCATAAAACCTGTGATGTACGTTTACACCGCCTGTGCGTCAGGTTCAAATTGAGCTACGACAGGACGAAAGAGAAGAAGAAACGCCTTTTATGCTGCAGCTGCAAACTCCCTAATAACATAGGTTGACTATCTGTATGTATGTGACGTGTGTTTTTGTGCAGCCGAACATCTGAGGACCGTATAATTTGTGTGTTTGTGTGCTACCAGTGTGTGTGTGTGTGTGTGTGTGTGTGTGTGTGTGTGTGTGTGTGTGTGTGCGTGTGTCTGTGTGTGTGTGCGTCAGTGTATCTGAAAGAGAAACGTGTGGGTATAATTATAGCAGCAGAGACAAGATAATGACAAACTGCTCTGACTTTCCCTCAGAGCCATCAAAGTTTCTCTTTTTCCTCTCTTAAGCGTCTCACCCTCTTCCTCTCTCTGCACGCCGTGCTTCAGCCCCGAGGGAGGAGGAAGCAGCCGGAGAAAAAAAAGAAAGTGAGAAGGAGGTGAAGGGAAAAAATAAATAAAAAATCACACGCCAACTGTGCTCTAAGTTTTTAATCTTTAATCTGAAATGTTCCCAGCTTGGTCCCTTTAAAGGGGAATTCCAAAGTTTCCAGAACCTATTTTTTAATCATGTTTCATGTCTTACAGAATATATGGGAAAAGAATTTTGGAAATGCTTCTCTGTAAATTGTTTGAGTCTGCAACTTTGAATTGGCCTGTAATGCTTACAGTTTTAAGTGTGAAAACATCCTCAGAGTTTGCTGACTCCAGCCGGACCTTCTTAAAATAATAATAATGATTAGTTACTTCTCATGAGGGTAGAAAAAGTAACACATAGTGCTTTCACACTTGCAGAAATCTCCTGAAAAACTCTGGATATTTCCAGGAGGAGCTGTCTATGTGAACGCAAACATCCACATTTTTTTGTTCAGACTTCACCCGGAGTTTCTCCTCCAGCCTCCTAGTATTTTTTCCGCAGTAAGTCCGAGTTTGCTGATGTGAGAACACAGCAGGATATTATCAGGGGATTTCAGTACAAGCCAATAGGAAGAGAATGACGGGGCATAATCTCCCGCTGTGAGGAGCCGGGTCGGAGAAATCTCCGGAGCAGTCCTCCCGAAATTATCTAGATATTTGTGCATCTGTGAAAACAGCTCTACAAACAAAAGACAAAACTAAAATAATCAAGTGCAGTTACGATGACCTCTGGCTCTAAAAAACGTCCAAGATGGCTAATATACCTAAGCCGTGACTCCAACATGATACTCTATAAACCAAACAGTAGTTTCTTCCCCTTCTTATCCAGAGACACCGACTGGGGCTTTTTATGAAAACCAAAGTTTTTGAAGTGAGTGCTTGTTGAGGAACAATGTGCCTTTCTGAGAGGACGATGGGGATGACATGTATCTGAACCCCGTACGTTCTGTTCCATCTCACAGTGTCACTATTTGAAGATCTGAAAAAAGCAACAAGCTTTTTTTATTATCATCTAGCAATTTTCCTTTTTGATCATGAGGAACTTTCAAAATCTGGTTTCTGCATGTCCTTTGTTCCCCTCACCACTTTTCTGTCTCTTCTCTCGACAGTTTATGTTCTCTGAGAGTCAAAAAAATAAAAAAATAAATAACGGAGCGTTCATCTCCTCTAAATCCGTCTGTCTCTCCTTTCACCTCCTTTCTTCAGCACAGCCTCCAGAGATGGACAGAGACACAAAGAATAAAGCCTCCTCCTCTGAATCCCTTTGTCTTTAAAACCCAGAGTGACTTATCCAGCTTCCCACACACACACACACACACACACACACACACACACACACACACACACACACACACACGTCCCCACACTGCTCTGATGCTTTTACAGCAGAGAAACACTCAGACAGCTGCTCCGGCGGCTTTGCTGTGGGTGAAAGGTGCGTTGTGTCTTTCAAGTGCATGCCAGTGTCTGCTGCTGTGTTCCTGCATAATCTGGCCCAGGGTGGCAATTGAAGGGAGGGGCGGGAGGGGGGAGGCGTGAGAAAACACACACACACACATATACACACACACACAAAGTGAAGGGCTGGCAGGGGGTTAGCAGGATGTCTGCAGCTGGTGCAACAATCCAGACAGGTATTATCAGGTGGCACAGACTCATGCAGACGCTTCTCAACCTTCACTTATGTCAAACTTTTCACAGAGAGATGGATTCAGAGTGATCAGCGCGTTTACTTTAGGTCATTTTCAAGTAGAACTGTTGGCTCCAAACAAGACGGATGACTTGGCATCTTATGTTGAGTTTTTTCAGGTTTTTTTGTCTTTCAACTTTTGCATCTCTTGGATGGAAATAATCTTCATGTGAACAGTGAAGGCAGTACAAAAAACGAAATGTTTACTTTATTCTCACAACATTTCAATCCGACTTTGATCTTCTTCAGGTCAATGCTGGAACGCCAAATCCATATTTTTATATTTTTCACCAAAAGGCTGAAAAGTATTTAACGGAAAGGTGCGCTAAATCAATCAAAGCATCCAGAGGGATTCACATCAAAAGCAAGACATCATCAAATTAGGTGATCTTTAAAGTTCACACATTCTGTTAAATCCCCTTCACCATGTTTCTCTAACTCTAGTATGTGTCCCTAGTCTGTCTACAAACCCCTCATTGATGAGAAAAGTCCATCCTCTCCATCTTTTCCCTGCTCCACTTTTCAGAAAATGTGTGCTCAAACAGGCCGTTTGGAGATTTTCCCTTCATGACATCACAAAGGGCAGTAACCCCTCCCCCAGGTGGGTGACACTCCCACAGCTAGGTGTTTGTTCTGCCCTCTGAGTCTGCCTTCTCACCGTAAACAATAGGACATGGAGCGAGAAAGCCAGAGCCACCCAAGCCCTTCCAGAGAGGGGGCGTGGTCAGACACAGCTCATTTACATTTAAAGGTACAGACACAGAAACAGCCTGTTCTGAGCAGGTCAGAAACAGAGGGGTTTATAGACATGATCAAATCCAGGATCAGAGTGGATTTAGAACAAGAAACTTCACACACATGTTTTGAGGAGCTCTGAGACTTATTTAAACTGGTTGAAGAAGAGGATAATATGTGACCTTTAAAAGAAATACCATATCTTTTTACATTGAAGAAGGGCTTTCAAACGGTTAAAATATACAACTTTTACAAACAAATAAAATAAAAAGTTAGAGGACAAAAGAAGAGGGAAACTTGAGTTAAGTATGAAGTGAGAGCGTCTCTTGATTCGCACATCACTCTACCTTTCTGTCCTGATGATCAGGACTTCTGTGAGATGACTGAGAGAATGAGATCATGGATGAAGGAGTGCAGAGAGAGGACGACGGATGGCTCCTGAAGGACTCCCCGAGGGGAAGTCGACAGGATGGAGGGACATTTGCGATGGAAGTGATGGCTCTTTGAAGGCAGACTGATTCTCAAGGCTTCATTTCCTTCTGAGAGACGTGCATAAGGACGGATTCTTTAAAGAGTCAGGTTTTAACCTTGTTATGTGTTTTTTCATCCGCTACAGAACAATGAACGAGCAGAATAAGCACGGTCTTGAAACATGTTTTAGACAGACGTGGTATTAACGTGTGAAACAATCCTGTAGATGAGGAGCTATAGGTGTTAAAGCTCCTGTTTGGATCGATTGTTTCAATTGTTTGACTTGGATTGTTTTGTGATTTTGTCCCTTAAATGTGCACGTAATGTTTTAAACAAAACAAAATTTCATGCTGTGTTCAAGTACAGTTTTGGCTGTAGTAAATGCAAAACACAGAGGCTGTTTCTGCAGTCAGAAACAATCAGTCAAGATGCAAACTGTGAAAAGGAAAGTTTGTCCTTTGAGATCGTCTTTTACCTAATAAGACACGTAGCAAAGAGGATGTGGGTACAAGATACGATCTGTAGGCGGCAAAACTACGGGGGAATATCATACATTTGAAAAAGAGGGCGGGTCAACAACTTTTCTGAAAAGTTGTTGACGTAACCGGCCAAGTTATTCGCCTTGAAAGTTTGGAGCGGCTACACAAAAAACGGCGCTGGGCGCTGCACTTTTTCTCCAGTAGGCCACTTCCTGCTGAAAACGCTCTAAAACGGTTTCATTACATTGAAGTCATTGTAAAGACTCTCATCATGTCACACAGTCTGACGACCCGCTCCTTCCAAGTTAAGCACTCACCGTCTTAGTGGAGCTTTAAAATTGATTGCTACGAGGGTTTATGATCAGATACTTTGTTGATTATGTTTTGCTTTAGGTTTCTATCGTGCAAATCAAGTCCATCTTTTGTGCAAGTTACTAGGCAACCGAAATAATAGTCGGGAAAGAATTAACTTTTTGGATGCACAACCTGGGATTTCTTCTACTGCAGAGGAGGAGGAGAGAGAAGAAGAGGAGGGTAAGAGAGAAGAAGAGGTCGTGTGTTCATGAAATCATGGAGGTCATGACAGGATTTTGGGGAGTTTAGGCTCGTCCAGGAGATGCAGCTTAGTAACAAAACAACGTATTTCCTGTTGATATGGTGACTGAAATTAAGGAGATTTCCAAAGGTTTGCTCTCCAGATCCAGGCTCCCAAAATGTGATCTCAGTAGATAAAACTGAATCAAATGAAGCTGCTTCAGATTAAAAGAACGAGTCAAACAAAACATTTTTTTTAACCTAAAAGCACACATGTATTTGGTCATTTAAATTTGATCTCAAGTGGAAACTTCAACACAAATCAAAAACATCCAAAGCTTTTATTTTGGAGGGTTTTCACCTGCTCTCTTTTCTTTTTTAAGATCATCAGATCCTCCAAAACAAAACAACAACAACAACAACAACACACAGACGCACTCCCATCGCAATGACCCTCCATTAGTGCCGGTGTTAGCGGTGACTCATTCCCTCCTGTTGCACCATTTTGCACAAATGATCGGTGTGCACGAGCAGCTGCAGCTCTGATCTCTGAATCAGAGTTTAACCGAGAGCTCTGCTTCTGTAATAACGGCGTGTGCATGCCTCTGTGCGCCGGCCTGTGATTACCGAGAGGAAGAACCAACGTTTCCATGAGGAGGAAAGATTATCACTGTCAGGAAACCAGCGCCCTGCTCCGCACTTGGATCATATCTGATCGAGTGTGTGCGTGTGTGTGGCCGCATGAAATCGCTCCCTCTGGAGGTTTTTATTACATGTGGCTAATCAACTCATTCTGATTTTATAAATCTGATTAATGAAGCCGGCGTCTGCCCCAAGGACGCAGAGCTCAGTAAATGTAATGTGCAAACACACCGCAGGCTAAAAATACCACAGACCAGGATCTCTGTGAGTTACCTTCAGGGCCACAGCGGCTGGAAGTTAAGCCTTCAATTGAAGACTCGAGTTATGATTTCTTCTCCAGATTTATTCAATCTGAGGTTTATATTCATGAGAAAGCCACAGAACATGTGTTAATGTCATGAAACATGTCTTAAACGGAGAGGGGAAAAGAAGAGTCAGGGTGAGTTTTTAAAAACCAGGAAATCTACAGCAGCTTAGTCAGCATCCTTACAGGCTTCAGAATATGACTCTGTAGGTCAAGATAGCAGTTACACACTTCCTCTTACACTTTTTAAATTAAACAGTTTTGGACGGACAGCAATTATTTGTTCAGTATTCCAAAAGCTTAGTGGGAGCAGCTTTGCCTTAGTTTCAATTTTTGTCCATTGTGAAGGGGCCTAATGCATCTTTCAGGCATATATTCCATTTTTTTTTTGTAGTTTTGCATTTCTTACCAAACCGACAGTATTCTCCAAAATGTGTTTCTTAAACTTGTACACTGCACACCTTTTAGTTTGAACTACAAACTGAAAGTTAGAAACTAAAATTGACCGAGTAAAACGAAGAATGCCAAAAATGTCCTCCCTCTGAAGGTGTACAATTCAAACTGCTCCTCACAAGGACAGAGCCACACACACACACACACACACACACACACACACACACACACACACACACACACACACACACACACACACACACACACACACACACACACACACACACACACACACACACACACACACACACACACACACACACACACACAGCATCAGTTCTCACCTGACCACTGACCCCGAGCACCCTGCTTCAGTTTACTCTAGCAGCAGAAACAGCCCGCTGTGCATACAGAAATATATCAATGGGGCTTCACATGAGTGAGAACGTGTGGAAAAATCCTCCACGGAAAATTAACCCACGGCCGTGTCCACGTGCACCTGAGCTAATCTTAGCCGGCCAGAAAACCACTTAAGGCTCCACGGTGTGCGTTTTAAAAAGGTGCGGGGTGGTAAATGGAGGAAAGGAGGACGAAAGAAAGGGAGTGCGAGGAGGAGACGAGGCGGAGCAGAGGGATTAAAAGACAGCTGGAGGTGTGAGGAGGAAGGAGACATGGTGAGGGTTTAGCTGCCGAGGAGAGAGGACAGGCAGACAGGTGGTGATAGAGAGCGAGGAGGACAGTGACGGGAGAACAGAAGAGGAGCAGAAACGATCCAATCCGTCACCGTGATAGCATCGCCTCCAGCTGTGTCCCGCTGCCTCTGCTCCATTCAGCACACTACTGATAGACCAGAGACAACACACAAAACCTGGAGAAAGCTTCTGCAAAAACCATTAAACAAGCCTCCCTCCACAACAACCAAAGAAGAAGAAGGTTCTGCATGATATAGCCCACAACCTAAGCACTGTTTATGCTTGCCAAGCCTTGTTTTGGAGCATGAAGTTGGCTGCTGAATTGATTTGCTACCTTCAAGGCTCCCGTTGGTTTCACTTCACTTGCTTAAGATTGGTAATCCATCACAGTGAATATTAAGTTGCTCTGCTTTCTTTTCTTTTCTTTTTTTTTTTTTTTTCCCAGAACAACATTATCATTGCAAGCAGGAGGTGTTGCAAAAAACCCCCCTCTGCAACGACGCGTTCAAGGACACTCGGAAGTCTACGCCAAAGAGGATCATTTTTCAAACAGTTTATTAAAATGTTGGCTCGCTCGCAGCAGGAAAAGCATAAAGTTGGAGCATTTAGTCGGTCTTGCTGGTTGTAATGAATTTGTAAAACTTTGGAACGAGAAAAAGAGGACAACAACACCGGAGAGTTAAGGAGCTCGGAAAGAGCACTGCTGTGAAGATAATAACGTCTGTGTCTCTCCTAATGTGTCGGTTGAACTCCTGAAAAACTCAGGAAGTTTTGAGGATGAGCTGCAAGTCTGAATGCAAACAGCTGAATTGTTCACTCTGACTTTATCTGGACTTTCTCCGGCCAGCCTCCTGGTATTTTTTTTTTCTGCAGAAAATCCAAGTGAGCTGCTGCGAGAACACAGGTGACGTTTATTCCCTGCGATCGCTGCACGACCATAGACCGCCTGCACGCGACCGCTACGATCTCCGTGCTCTAATGAACCTGCTGCATTATGTTTCCTGTTCTCCAGTAGGTTCTTCTCCGCTCTTTAGTTCATATTGGGATTCAGTCAAACTACTCATAGCATTAATATGAAGTCATATATTCTCATTTTTGCACCCTCGTAGAACCGGGCCTGGCCGGCTTACTGTCCACACTCTGAAATCTGTTAGATCGCTCTAAATCTGTCCGATTACTCGCGCTTGATTTGGACCTCTGAATTCTAAAGTGTCAGTGACGGCTTCAGTAATCACTTTGATAACCATTTAAATCAGAGCTATGACGACTTAAGTTTGAATAAAACAATGAATAACAACAACTAGAAAAACTTCAAAACAAGCCAAAAACAAATCCACACGAGCGGGTCTTCAAGGCTTGCACCGCCTGAGTAAGCACTCTCCTTTCTCCAACATTTGCTCTTTGTCTTCCAAATCTAATTTCCGTACAATATCGCTTATGAATGCAATACTCTTTGGCAGCCACTTGCACTGATTTTGGCTGCCAAAAAGGCTCTTTTTAGCCCTAAAATTAACGGCTGCCTGCAAGCTTTGGGAATCATCCTGAAATGCATCATGTGCTTTGGAAAGTGGTCAGCAGCGATGAGCGTAAAAAAAAAAAACTAAAGGCTTGTAGTAAATTGAGCAAAACCACAGATAGAATTTATAAAGATTAAATCAATGAAATCATTCTGGTAAAAGAGGATTGGACACATTTTCCTTCACATTTGGGGTGATATTATCGGAGCCTTTTCCTTTCTAATCTTGGCTTGCTCAGATTGAATAATAACCGCTAACATTAGCTGTCCTGCATCTTCATCACGTCTCCTTTCTACCTCTTCACCGCCCACGCTGTAAACGGCCGCATGAAGCAGCGAAACCCATTAAAACTGCAGCCTTTAATATGGTTTAATTTCATGCTGGCAATCATGTACTTATGGCAGGTGTCAAGTTCTCATCCTCTGAAGCTCTTTGTATCTAAGTGGTGAAAACAAAAGATTCTTCACAGGCTGGAACAGACACCGACAGGGAAATAATAGTGCTGCTACTCATAGAGACAAGCGAGGAAGACAACCTGCTCAGAGTAAACATTAGCTTTCTTTCCTCTCTGTCCTTGAGCAAGGGGAAATGTTAGTCCTCTGTCCTTATTTCTGTGCCTTGTTGTCTGATCTGATTCCTGAAACACTTGACAATGGCTCCGTCGCCTTCAGACTGTAAAGTTCCCAGACGACCTGAAGGAAGATGGACGGCCATTAAGCTAATTCTGTCTGGAAGTTTAAAGAGGGCAGCTGAGTTGGTCCTGTCACCTCGGGCTTGACATACTGGTTTTGACGCACGTCAAAGTAAGCAAAGACTGAGCAACAATGCACGTTGAAGAGCTATAAAAACTGAAGAGGCTAAAAACAAGTTTCAAGAAAATACCGCTGAACCGAAGCCTCGGTTTGGTTTTGTTGGGTCTGTTTTTGCAAAGAAGAGAAGCAAACAAAGATGAGTGTTAAAGGCAGGGTTGGTAATTTCCTCCAGATCCACTTTTTAAGATTCTGGTTGACATTGTCTTTAGGTCCTGACAGAAATTAATAACTCATGTGCTCTGAAAAAAGGAACAAATAAATCCGTCATCTGTAGCAGTTGTAAGCCTGTAAAAACTTCAACCAATGTCTGCCACGAGGTACCAATCTGATGAACCAATCACACGCCTCCCTGTCTCCCTGCTCACTCTCTGCCTCTCGCGTGCACCAGCTCACTCTCTGGACCAACGGCGCTCGTGCATGTAAGTGAGGGGGCGTGGCTTTTGAGGGAGCACAGAGTGGAGGGGGCGGGTGCAGACGGAGCACTGAGGGGAATGCTACTTTCAAAACCGTGCTAGTTTTTCAAAATGACCAACCCTTGCCTTTAAGAGCCGGAGACAGAACGTTTCATAGAGAGCAGTTGGCTTCCTACCTGTGTGGGGTTGTAGAGCTCCTGCAGGGCGTTGCGGGATCCTTTCCTGCAGCAGCCGTCCACCATGAAGGGGTTCCTCCGCATGACTGCAAAACACAGAAGAGAAAGCACTAAGCACTGAGGGTCTCAAGAGTAATCAAATTAAAAGAGATGCTTATTGCTCAGGAACATCCTCTCTCAAACTGTAAGAATACTTTTATCCTATTTTGATTTGAGGAAAACTTGAACTCACTGACTTTTATTCTGCAGGTTTTTGCAAAAAGAGTTTCCAGTAAAACTTAAAATCTTCATTGTTTAACCTTTCATTTTCAGCGTTGAATTAACACCTTAGTCCCGCCTTGTGTGTGCAAATCTTACTTCAGAATCATTTGAGTTCAATCCTGCTGGTTACCGAGTGTTATGAATCCAATGTTAAGAGATGTCATGGTGATTTTTTTTCTTTCAGTTCTCGGTTTGGGCAAACTTGAATATGAAGTAGCTTTGTCCAGTTCATGCTTTGTCGTGTCTGTTTGCAAAGCGACACATGCACACAACCTCCACAAAAAGCTTGTTTATTTAACGGAGTTCAGTGCCCATTTCTGATGCAATCTGAGGAAAATTTCACAGCTGGTAAACTTGTTTTGTACGCAGCACCAGTTGAATTTGAATGTGCATCCATTTGCATCTTTGTATTGATTTAAACCTGCAACATGTCAAAACGCTTCACTTATCTCCCTGAACGAACCACTGCAATTAAACAGCAGCCATCATGCCTTCTACTTGTATTCACAGGATAATGCCTCACTGAGTTATTCTCTTTTTCCCAAGATGCTCTCGTATGAACGGCTTCATAGACGCCATAAATTGGAAACTTTTGGAAGAGTGAGACGAGATGATCAGATGGAGGATCTGTGAATCACGCCGGGTTTGATGGAGGAAGTCAGCATGGCTGCCAATTTATCCATTTGATCATCTGCAGAACGGCAACATAAAAAAAGGCACTGTGACTTTAAGAGGATTTTTACTGACAGAGTCTTTATAAAAGAATCATCTTTAAGACTCGTTATTTTTGAATAACATCCCTGTGATCCAGAAGAGCGTTTCTTAGTATTGCATTAAAAAATGAGAAGTTTTAAGCCTTATAAAATATATATATATATTTATATGTATATATATATTTATATATATATATTTTTTAGGTCTCAAGAAATTAACTTGTTATCCTCGAGAAAACAATTGAAATGTACTCGTTATCAAGGGAAATTGGAGTAAAATGTATGTGTGCAATAGGTGTGATAGACTGTAAATATGAATGTTTGAAGCCTGAGTGACGTCAGCCGTCTGTTCCTGCAGGGGGCGCTAGAGGTTCATCAGCAGCAGCCGCCATGCTGGAAATGCTGTCTCAGCCTAACTTTCAGTCAACTTAACGACAGGCTGAGAGCTGGAGCTGAGGCGGGTTTTAAGCCTCCAGACAAACCGTTACACTGCGCCCATCTGTCAATCATGTCAGCTATGGATAACATAGCTCAATAACTAATCAGACCTATTTTGTTTTCTTGAACCGGGCTGTAAGTATGTTAAAGTCTGCAGTAAAAACAGGGTTTTTTTTTCAATGGGTGTGTATGTGACTTCCTGTGCTTCTGCAGCCAGCCTCTAGTGGACACTCGATGAACTGCAGGATTTTTCACTTTCGCATTAGCTTCATATTTCAACAGCCGAGGTTGCAGCTTGGTGCGTGTCCTCTCAGGGCTTCCATAACAGAGGACAAGTTAAAAGCTGAGTTTTTTTTTAAAGCTTGTGTGTTATTATGACTAAATGTTCCTCCACTGTGCACGTTGATTTTTTATTGCCTTTTCCCTTTACAACAAAAAGGTCTGCATGCCGAAGAGCTTAAGAAACTTTAGCTGTCTTTTATTAACATTAGAGGGGGAGAAGTTGATGAATGAGAAGAGGCTCTCCTCCCCTGTGCTGTGTTCCTAACAGAGTCCAATCTAACAGCTCTTTAGTTTGGCTGCGGGCTCCTGGGACCCGTCCTGGAGGACACCACTTTGGGGAAGTACGGCTGTAAACGACAGACTGCTGCGAGGAAGAGGCAAAGAGTTACAGGGATAAATAATGAGAGCAGTGACTGGAAGCCAAGGGCGAAGTCACAGTTCAACGTTTGTTTGGCTGAATCTCAGCTCTTTACACAACTCCATACAGAGCGGCGGCTGCTGGCAGCGGCTCACACTCCGCCCCCGCCAGCCGGGCCGGCCGACACACACACACACACACACACACACACACACACACACACACACACACACACACACACACACACACACACACACACTCTCTCTCTCCAATTACGGTGTCGTGGAAAAACGCCGAAGGACGGCGCGGGATCGACAGCAAAGGAAAATGAAGCACTAACGAGAAAGCCGAGGATATAATGTCAGTTTCTTCCACACGTCATCTGCCTCATGTTCATGGATGAACATGTGCTGCAGCCATCAGGAGACGTGATGATGAGAATAACAAGCGATGCACACATACTCCGGTTACATTTCGGTACAGTACGTCTCTATCAGTGAATCTTACCAGTGAGCGCGGCATGCCTTCCTTTCACATCACTATCACTCAGAGTAACGCAATATGTCAACACGTTCAAGCTCGTCAGTTTGCTGCGTCTTTAAATTAAAAACTTTAGCTGCTCATTAATCAACATCGTGATTATGAGATGAAGAGAAAATAATTAACATACAGTTTTAGTCTATAAATGTTGTGGCAGCTTCTCAGACATCAGGATCTTTTAGTCTCCTGTTTTTTAATGGATGAAAGTTCAGTATTTTTGGAGCTTTTGACTGTCGGTTTGATAAAACATGTTATTTGAAATGTGTCACTTTAGATTCTTGAACTTCTTGAATGTTTGCAAAGTTACATAAAAGGCCGCGCTAAAAGTAGAAACATTTTCACTTTTTAGGACAGCTTGCATTCAAACCTGCATTTGTCGTAGGTAGACGTTAGTGTTGTAGTCAAGACCACACTAACCGAGACCAAGACATACCCGAGACCAGAGTGCTCCGAGACCGAAACAAGACCAAGACATTTAGGGATCGAGATCGAGTCCAGACCAAGACCATAAATATCTCTGAGAAAATCAAAACGATTAACACTCTATTTATTGGGCTAGAAGTGTTACGGTAACAGAACTATCTAGCCGGTCCATGAGGACCATAAGTCGATATTATACCAGCTGCTTCTGCTTCAGAAGTAAAGACGACCTACTGATGTGACTCATAAAACCGACATGAAACCGATGTTTGGATCTGCAGGCTGCAGTCACTTTCCAAATTCTGGCTGCTTAACGTACTCATGTTAAAATGCAGGAACTAAGTTCCATGCATCTGAGTCCCTTTTTCCAAATGCCAGTGCTCATGTTTGTGAGTGACATTTAGAATAAGGTGATCTTATGACACAATGGGATGTAGAGCATGAATCATAAAGTGGAACAGGCACCCGGGGGGAGGTGGGGGGGGGGGGGGGTCAGGGTGTCCCTGATCTGTGCCGACAAAATGTCACTGAAAGAGACACAAAAAGGACAAACGAGCAGAACAAGAAGAAGACTGCTTCATCTTCTGTTCCCCGACATGTCTGCACCCAGGGGTCAATTATCTCATCATCTGTCAAAGACACCGGGTCACAAGCTGTCTGTGCACATTAGCCCGGGTGGATGTAGCTTTGTCTAAATGTTTACTTGTATTTACGACGTGCATTGTGAGGATGCAAGTGTGCACATCTGCTGTGCGAAGCTGATAATGTCAGATTCTACATTTGCCCGTCTTCACACCTGCTCGAGCGCTGAACTGTAAATTTAGAAATCTGTCGACTACAAACATGTAAGTCTGTCTCTGTTTCCGAGCCAGTGTACACTCAGTAGCAGCACAATGATGATATCGTCTGCAACTGTCTCTAGTTTCCCCTTTCATATCTTTTTTTTTGGTGTACTTGGCTGCTGCTGCAAAGGCCAAATTTCCCCGTCAAAAATCAATAAGGGTTCTTCTGCTCTCCCTCTCTCCCCGCTCGCATGTCAGAGGAACTTCAAAGCAAAGATCTAGTAGGCTGTAGATTTTTTTTTTTAATTCCTGGTTAAAAATTGAGGAATGGAGCACAGATTTATCCACAATCCCTGGACGTGAACCCTAATCCCTCTATTGGCCCAGACTAGATCCATTGACGAAGCCCCTGGGAGCGAGCTCAGCGCTTGTTAGCGTAACGAGCCCCAACAGACAGGCGTGACCTTCAAACACCGAGGGGAGGATGGAGAGAGGAGAGAGGAGAGACACACACACACACTCCTGTACATGCACGATTAATCATGCACACACACACACACACACAAAAAACAAAAGCGCGTGATTGATAACCTTGTTGCTAAAGCCGGTCTTTAATAATGCAGTCAAACTCTCTCTCCTGCTGCCGATGTGTAACAAACAATTACTGCTTTCTTTGAGCTTTCTGTGAAATAATGCAATCATGGGATATTTGCTTTTTAGGCTCGCTTACACTGGAAGCACAAACACACACACACACCTCCACGCCCAGCAGGCTGAATCAGCAGCGCGGGTGTGATCACTGATTGCTGTGGACACAAGCTGGAGGTGGAGCTGCAGGTAATGAGGATTCAGCCTCAGTGTGTGTTTGTGTGTGTTTGTCTGTGTTTGTGTGTGTGTGTGTCACTGATGGGTCACAGAGCTGTGCGGATATTTATCTGTTAGCCCCAGCGAGCCGGCTGCTAACGACAGCAGGAGACAAAATGAATCCGGCCGAAGAAGCAGGTCTGTGCAGGGTGTGAAAAGCAACGGATTCAATGCTTCCTGTCAGCTGAACTCTTTAATAAGAGACAGTAAAGTGACATTCGGTGCAGTGAAATAGGGATGCTTTCGCCGTCTAGACTAAACCTGGTTGTAGGCGGATGCAAATCAAGTCAGCCGCAAAAACTCTGTAATGCACAAAGATGATTTATTTTACATCACTTTGCTACAGCTCCTGCCAAAAAAAAATGCCTTTAACAACTTGTAAAACACAATTTCTGCTGAAAAAAGGGGACTGCCAAACAACATAATAACTATAAAGACGTTGACAAAATCCAGCCTGATTTATGTACAACTTAAGACACCTGCATATCCATAATGAAGATGTTCTTCCTCTGCTGGATCAGCTACTCAAACATTCAATATCAACACTGGATAAAAACCCTGGAAAGCCAAATCCACAGCCCTCCACCTGCCCAATAAAGAGTTAGTCCAGTTCAGAACGAGAACGAGTTTAAGTTGCTTCCGTCCGGCTGCAGATTCAGTCTTTTCCCCCAGACTCCACTGTGGAAAAGAGGTCATTTTACCTTGCAGAACACGGGAGTTGTTGGTCTACTGACGCTCTGATCTCTTCCTTTTATCTACAGTGGTGTGTGTTTTGGTGTTGAAATAACAAGTTAAAATGAAACCCAACATTTTGTAACATAAATTTGTTCCAAACTGATGAATGCAGCAGGAGACGACAGCTCTGAAGTTCTGTGACGCAAAATATCTATTTTTGTAAATGGGGTTTGGTGGCTTCAAAGGGAACGATGAAGCTAAAGAAGTTTTGTGTTTAAAATGATCTTACCTGACTTCTGTCACTTCAAAGATTATATATTTTCTTTCCCGTTGTCAGACTTTCTTATTCACTCACAATGAATAATGGGAGAATTACCAAAAACCTTTCATGGATCTCAGACTTTCTGAATCCTTTCAGGCTGTATTCATTATATGAACTGTGGAAATTCAATTCAAAACTCACTGAAAATACAATTTGTCTTGCAGCCCACATCCCAAAAACCAGCTTTTTCATCAGCTGCCAGTGAATTTCCAGATTCCGCCGTCCTGATTATTTCAATGAGGAGCGACTGATTTCTTCATCCGTCTCTATTTCAAAGTGAAACCGATGTTTGTGTAGGTTTATGCTGATGAGACGAGAGAAAAGCACACATTTCCAAATCCATCCGTCCTCATATGGTGCTCAACTTCCCACACACACACACACACTCAGTGACATACTAGTAATTTAAATCCGTCCATACTGGCCTTATCTCTGCACTCTGATGCCTCCAGGTATAAACCAAACACACTGACATGGGTCTGACTGTTTAATCTGTCGGTAATCCTGTCTGTGGTCCGCCTGACTGTTCATCCTACACACACACACACACACACACACACACACACACACACACACACACACACACACACACACACACACACACACTGGGACCAGTACGACGACAGAGCTGAAACCCCGCTCACAGCCGGTGTATGACGCTTGCACGCCCACCAAATCGTCAGGAACACACAAGGTCACCCAGTGTCCTGCCAACGCCAACACCTGTCTCATTTGGTTGGTGGTGGGAAGTGAGCCGTAACCATGGTAACCACTCCCCTTCACCATCCTGCTGCACCTGCACCGTCTGGCTGAATTCCTCAGGACCGGATTCAGGTAAGGTCAGGGGAGAGCAAAACCTTTTTTTAATTTCCTCAGTGCTGACAGGTATCGACTGTGCAGCGTACACACACACACACACACACACACACACACACACACACACATGCACACATTCTGCTCAAGTATTAAAGTAAGTACGAGCCAAAGCTGTGGACCCATAGATAACCACCTGCAAAAATAAAAATGTCAACGACACTTTAAGCAGAAAATGTAAAAAATGAAAATTGGGAAAATTTGCTTGAGTAAAAAAAATTTCAACTCTGAGCAAGAAAAGTAAAACTTAGCTACCACAGCTAAGTTCCATTTGAAAGTGTTAAGTCCTTCTGAGTGGATCAAGATACTTTAAAGAAGGTTTGGGAGCAGGGTCAAGCCTTTCGCTCGTCTAAATTTGACCACCTGTGCATACCTTTGTAAGTGAACCGAACCCTCTGCAACAGTTTGCTGCAGTTCTCCAAATACTCCCCTCAAAGCCCGCCCTCGTTCTCTTTCAGTCTAGAAACCACTGGGTTAGCTGAAATAGGAGGTTCATCAGTACATGCCAAAACCCTGATTCTGGTCCCTTGGCTTTCAGACTGCTCGATGACACATCACAACCCAAACCCGCCACGATCATCCCCTTACAAATTAGCCCCTTTATCCCAATTATGTAGACCCCAATCTTTCATGCACCCTCTGGAGATTCTTAATAAAAAAAGGATACAACAGAAAGTTGTGAATCTCAACTCCTGGAGTCCCCTTCTCCTCCAGCAACGTCACAACCCTCTTTGTAGTTAGTTTTGATGACTACCAATCAGCCTTTTTAAATATACAAACTTTCCTGAAAGGTTGTGATTTCCAGGAGAGTTACTGAGACATAACTTCACGTCACTGGTTTGTACCCTAAACTTTAGAGAAGCTGTACGTGCAGCTCAAACATCCACACACACATTCAGAGCTTTTATCAGGCTTAGCAGGGATTCTGCCTCGCTGACAGCCTGAACCTCTCTTCTTCCTCCTCCCTGTCACCACCACGCCGCCGCTGAAAAAAAAAGCACCGAAACGCTCCGATTTCAAGTTTATTATTCCTCTCAAAGCAAGTGAAGAGAAGCTGGGAAGCTTCCAGCTCAGAGCAACAATCAGACCTCTCTGTCATCCACTAAACCTGAGCGACCACTCACAGAGCTCCCCCCCCCCCCCCCCGGTGAAACTCCCATGATGCTCCCTGAACCTCGGCCTCTCGCAATGAAGCCGCTTTGCGCCAGAGAAGGTCGCAAAGTTCACCAATCAACTTAAAACGTCTGATAAAACGTCTTCGCTTGGCTTTAAAAGCAAAGGACAAAACGGTGACATCCAAAACGAGAGCAGCAGCCAAAGTTTCCTGTGCCAAGCGACGAGAGAGAGAGAGAGAGAGCAGGAGAGGGACGTTTTAAATCGTGACAGTGACGAACAACAGAGAGCTCAGAATCAAGAGTGTGTTATCCTGTTCTGCATCAATCGCCTCTTGTCACTGGCTTCAGATTGTGTGTCCTTTTTTTTACAATACAGAAGGACGTATTCATCAAAGAGAAACTCCTGCGACCTTCATTTATGAAGACCTGACAGTTACACTAAAGAGTCAACTTCAGGAGTGAAAAGGTTTTTTCATGGACGTGAAGAAATAACCTTCAAACTCACAAACAGAAATCACTCACATTCACACCTACGGGCAATTTAAAGTCAGCAGTTAACCTAACCAGCATGTGTTTGGACTGTGGGAGGAAGCCGGAGTACCCGGAGAGAACACACACATGCACGGGGAGAACATGCAGACTCCACACAGAGAGGCTCCTGTCAGACGGGGATTCAAACCAGGAACCTCCTCGCTGTGAGGCTACAACGCTAACCACTGCACCACAATGTGAAACTTTTCACTTTAAAGAATTGTGTATGTCCTTCATGCTTACTTTGGCCGTTACCTCAGAGGGGGCAAAAAAAAACAAAACAATAAATACAAGTAAGGGTGAAAGTATTTTTTTTTCTTTCTGTCTCTGCAAGATGAGGTATGATGTGTTGAGGATTTTGAGACGAATACCATGATATACCTCGAGAGAAGAAACACATCATAAAACTCTACCTTCAATACCGTGCAGCTCGATGTACCAGGTGCTGAAGTTAAAACTATAGGACCCCACGGCAAAAAAAGAGCGATACCCATAATTCTCTTGCAAGCAAAACTTGTCTCCTTTTTTTACGACACCAAGAAACAAGAAATACTGTCATTCCACTTTAAGTGTGAAATGTTATTTTTAGCATCTTGACAAATGCATGTTTTGACCTTACTGGACACGTTTAAGAAGTAAAACACAGGTCATACACAGTCGATAAACAGCCTTCAGGTTAGTAAATAAAGATTAAGCTAACAACCTAATGTTTGTTTTGGTTGATGATTCATTTTTAATAGTCAAGCATTAAAAGGTACCGATCGCTGAACTCAGTGAATAATAACACTGCATAATATATTCTCTCAGCATCTGATTACACTCAAGGCCCTCTGTACACAGCAGGCCCCGCTCCTGCACATGCTCAGTACGGGCCGGCAATCACGCACAACATCTGCCGCCATCTCTCAGCGAAAGGATTATGGGCCGTTGGAGGAGGATTAATTTGTCGCTAATCTTAACTTCACAGTGGGAGAGTGTGTGGGGTTCCACTTCACACTGGGTCGCCTTGCACATCAGCCAACACACACACACACACACCGACACACACTCGCAGGGCTGATTGGGTCTACACACTGACTTTCAGAACACAACGTTTGAGTGAGTGAGTGTGTGTCGGGTTGTTATCGTCCCACACAGCGCTGGAGTGCTGCGGCCTAATTGGGATTTAAATGAACAATGCAAGCGGAGCAGAGAAGCAGAGATACAGGTGATTAGCTATGTTGGCACAACTTAATACAAAGCTCAGTAAGAAGTTAGGGAGTGATTTTGTGAGTGTGTGTGTGTGTGTGTGTATGTGCGTGCATATAAAACCAATCACGTCTCCAGTGATGATTGGCTGCTTGAGTCGCTTCCTGGTTGGAGTGCTCAGTCTAATCCCCTTAATGATGATTACCAACATGACGATAATACACAAGCAATTACAGCGTCGACAGTCTCAGACACACCTCGGGCTCAGAGTCGCGAGGAGAACGGATGAAAGTCTTCCCTTCCATTTCTACTCTGCTCACCTTTATCGTCAGCCGGTATCGCTTTAATCCTACAGGGTTTGTCTGACAGATACTGTGTTGTGCAGCGGGCAAGAAGTGTCAATCAGCAGAACCGCAGATTGAGAAAACGTTTTTTTTTCCTCAAAGAAAGATAATTTTTATTTTGGTTTAGGGCGAGGTTAGCTGATCTGTATATTCAACAGGAGCATATATCTAATCCTGCAACCGATTAGAATACAGACAATAAGTTTTTCTCTTCACATAAATATCAGTGTCAAACCCTAGAGCGGCCTGCAGAGTCTTTAAGAGCTTTGAAAATTATATAACCACATGTCTCTGTATCAGTCCTCTTTTAGCAGATCTTGTGTTACATAGAAGTTCTATTCTAAGGAGTAAGTTCAACAACATTAAAGCATCTGTCAGATCTCCCTGAATCCTTTCTGTAAACATGACCGATGCATTAACTTGTACACCATTGGATGATTACAGAAAAAGGTCAGTTCAGGTCCAGAGTGTTGGGTATTTGTAGTGCTTCTTGGTCTGAGAGTGTGTGTGATGATATAGGGGGAGAAGCATGAGGCAACATGAAATCAGCCGATACAAAGATAGCATCTGACAGCCTCTAGAACGTCTACATCACAAGAACAGCCAGCCGGGCTTCTCAGGCCTCCTTTAACACACCAGAGGCGTCAGTGAGCACGGCGGAGCAGAGCGGCAGACGCTGCAGGTCAGGAGGAGGAGGAGGAGGAGGAGGAGGAGGAGGAGGAGGGGAGGTGGAGCTCACACCCCTTCACCGAGCAGGCGGCGAGAGCTTCACCTAGACAGCCTCTGCATCGCTCTGCAACAAGCTTTCATTCATTTAACATGAGGGATTCCATTACTGATGCATTAGCGCTGTGCAGACGCACTGCGGTATCATGCACTGGATGTGTTTTTACAGTTTGGATGTAGAGATAATGCACAGCCAATCAAAACCTGACGAATGGGTTTTTTTTAATTCATCCTGTGCAAGATGTAAACAAAGACTATGGAAACTATGGAAGAGCTTTCGTGCATTTTTGCAACAGAGAGAGAAGAGGCTTCAGACTCTCAGGTTGTCATGTTGCATGTTCTTGATGTCATTTGTAGTTTTGCACAAACTGCACAAAACAATTCCCCATGTTTTTGGAGTGAGCTTCCCAATCTATCCTGCCAGCCCACTAGTCAAGTTGTGGCATGAAGTCGGCATAAACCAATGTGTGAACACGGCAGGAAATTCATCACATGAGGCGGAGGTGATGGAGTTTATAACACGCGACAGATAATACAAAATAACAAAGCTGCCTCACTGTGTTTCAAAGATTCTGCCACCAGGGGGCTCTCAATCTAAACAGTATCAAAAGATGACGTCAAGACTGGTGGGGAATCATGGGAGTGATTCTCTCTGCTGCTCCCCTCAACCTCAAAATGCAAACGAACTCCGAGTTGAACATAGTTTGGACGGCCGGGTGAAACCGACCTGAGGAAGAGAATATGTTGACAGACGAGCCAATGCATCCGAGTATGATTCACGTGACGTTTTTTCATCACAGCCTTCGGTAGCAGCTCACGCTTCCTTATGCAGCGGTCTTTGACGTAACATCCGGCGTTTCCGCGGCAACGATAAACCTGTTGTGTCCGTGTCATGGCGGCCACCGCGACAGGAGATGTCAAGTTACAACTACTAAACGAAGGCTTTCTCTGGCTCTTTAAGACCACAGCACTTTTTCACTTTAACTCTCCGACACTGAACATCCTGTAGAATGAACTTTTAGCGCTTTAACTCTGAATGTCACTTCATCCCGGTTTGTTTTGAACAACATCTTTTTCACTTTTTATGCTCGTATAATTGTGTCTCTGTCGACTAATGTACAGTTGATGTTGTTGTTTGGTTTTTGCTTGTCATTTTATGGTTTTATGTACATTTGTACACGTGTGCATCATCAACCTGCCAAGGGACCACAGATGGAAATTAGCATTTGGCGACAGTCTGGCATATTTACATGTTCATGTTCATTCATGTGCACTGTCACCATTTATGAATATATGAATAAACACATGCACTAAAAGTCTCTTTCACGGTTGGGTTAAAGGGTTTATTATAGGATCAGGATTATTGCCCTATTGGCTCAAGACCCTGAGGACCAGAATGCATTGCAGCCACTGGAGGAATGTGCGGCTGATCTACACGTTTGATGAATGCAGCCCTTATTTTGTACGAATCTTTGGGATAAATGTTGTTTCAGAGGAATAAATAATACATCTGCAGCTTCAAGGCGTCCTCCATTAATGAGCTCAATAATGAATGCCTGATGAGAGGAAATACACTAATCACTTGGTATTTAAAAATGTTATTATGCTGTGAGATTATGGATGCATGTATGCAGCCTCAGAGGCAAAAAACCAGGGTAAAGTTGGCCTTTAAAGCACCTAAATCTTATCTTTGTGAGAGTGTGTATAATGATTTTATGCAACTGCAACTTGAATTTGCATTTTTATCAGCTTCTCTAAAGTGGCTCTGTCTGCTGGACATTTAGAGGACACTGTTTATATAGACACATGACTCGACAGCGGCGTCGGCTGTGCAAGAACGACAACGTTGGAGAAAATTCGACAGCTCATCGAAAAGGCATTAAAGGGTCAAGTCACCCAAATAAGAAAGTATAACTCCCCATACTGGAGCTCAGTGTAAATTCAAGCAGGAAGACTGGTTATATTCTCTCACACATTTATTCCATTTCTTCATCATCTTAGCCACGCCCTCTCTACCACTCCCTCCGTCTCCCTGCTCTGGTGATCAGCTGATTTGGGGTGTTTATTTTTTTTAAGTAACAATCCAACCCGACTCCGCCGCAACCTCTCTCAACCAATCATCCTGTCGCAGTCAGATTTTAAAATCTGTTCTCCCTCCTCCGCAGTCGCCCCACATTTCCTGTCTCTCTTCAGCTGTCCCATCTTATAAAAGCAAAAAGGCCCAAAAATAACTTCAAAATAGAAAAAAGAAAAGAAAGGAGCGCCGGTGGGCAAGTGGTTAGTTTGGGGGCACCATGTACAGAGGCTACAGTCCTTAACGCGGGCAGCCTTGGTTCAAATCTGACCTGTGGCTCATTTGCCACATGTCACCCCCCCCCCCCCCCCCCCCCCCCCACCTCTAACATTTCAATGTACCCAGGGGTCTTTGTTACAGTTTCTATGAATCAAATCATCTACTTTATTTTACTGCAATGACTTGCTAGCCCGACGGCAGGATACCCCCAGAGGTGATTTGACCCTTTAAACCTCTGCCTGCAAATGTTTATGACATCATTTCCACATCTTCTCATCCCCGCTCAGACCCCCGCTCAGACCCCTGAGTCATAGCTGCCCTGTCACTGCCTGAGTCAACATCCCCTTCTCTAAAAAGGAAAGGAATTCAGAACCCGGCAGCCGCTTGATGGGAAACAAGACCACAGAGGTTGTACTTAAATCTTTGTGGCTCCAAAATGATGACACCTCAAAACACACGTGGGGGGACGGCCAGAGCAGCCAACATCTCTGTGCAGAAACGGATCAGAAAGCTTTCAGACAGAGAGTGGAAGCATGCACAAAGTTGGAGATTTTTGGATCCAGTCTTTTATAGCAGGCTCCAGACTTTAATTATCTACATGGGGAAACTTTTGAAGAGGAATTTAAAGCATCGTGTGACGTTAAAAGTCTCCCTTTAAATCCCTGAAATAGACGTTTCCTTCAGTTTGGACATGTTTTATTGGTCCTATGTTTCAGCGCTCACACACACACACACACACACACACACACACACACAGGGTGTTTCCCTAAACTTTAATTGAATAAGCAAGTTGGAAAATAAAATATGCAAACAATATAAAGTTTTATGAAGAACCTCCATCATATCAGAGGTTTGCAATTCAATAATGGGTCGTGGAGGCGGAGGGAGACGGAGGCAACGTGGACTTAATGGAGTTCAAGGCTTTGATGGATGGCAGGAAGTCAACAAGTGATGGCT
The DNA here is from genome assembly GCF_963584025.1 of Labrus mixtus. Lineage (NCBI taxonomy): Eukaryota > Metazoa > Chordata > Actinopteri > Labriformes > Labridae > Labrus > Labrus mixtus. The sequence continues at coordinate 7,557,496 of NC_083633.1, read as the reverse complement.
GTTTATAGTCCCCCCCCTCCCCCCCTCCCCCAGGACACACATACACACTCTCTCAGACACACACACACACACACACACGCACTTTCACACTCACATATATACAATCTGACTGAGTGGAAATGGACCAGCGGTGAAATGCGGTCAACCGAGGGCCGATTCAGTCTGAAGGTGGCCAAGCGTGGAAGAGACCCTGTCACATGAGCCGGGGTCGACCGGAGCACCACAGCAGACGCCGCAAAAAAAAAAAAAAAAAAAAAAAAAAAAATCACGAGACCGGGTATCGCAAACACAGCAGGGCGGGGGAGGGGAGTCGGGGTGGTTTGTGAGGATGACGAGGGGAGAGACTTCTGCCTGGATACAGACGGGCAGAGCGGAGAGAGATCAGGGTGAACTCGGCGAACCTCCTCTCACACGCCCTGCAGGAGACACACACTACACACCCTTTACCCCCACCCCCCCCCACTGGCACGCTCCACCCTGCCATGAAGAGTGTGAATGGAGCCAGGTGAAGAGGAAAAACGTGATCAGACGGAGGTATCTGATCCCCGAGGGGTTGACGGAAAGCCGACAAGTCCGGCTGTCACCCTGAGATCTTCACAGCTTAGAAAGTAAAGCAGTCAGGTGGAAACAGAAGGCATTCTGGGAGAAGAATCAGCAACAGAGACACTTAAAACCAAACAAACTGCAGAGTGAAATTATCTCTGCCCTGGTCCTCTCTGCCTGCACTTGAGGGTCGAATGCATAAAACATCTGAAGTCGGAGAAACGCTCTCAGTTGACGAGACGTTGTGAGTAATTCATGAGCGTTGTTAGCCGTGAGAGGCCTTTAAGGAAGGAGAGATATTGAGCTCTAATGATGACAACATGGAGAGGATGGCTGGGTTCACATGAATGGAGTTGTGTTTAAAACCAGAGACACAGATCCAATGATAACAAAAGTCAAATGTAAAGCTTTTCTACCACATTTATCCTGCAGTGATTGCGAGCTTAATGCCAATATTGGCCCAATGGAAATGTTTTTGTAGGTATTCTTAATGTTTATGACTCATCCTGTGCTCAGTGCTGTTAACTGAAATGTTCTTTGTCCCTGAACCATGCTGTTACATTTTTCTGGTTTCCAAATAAAGCCTAAGGTTAGCCAACCCCAATTTCCACATACTCCATGCGCGCCGCGATCCTTCACCCTGTACAGTACGTCTGTCAATCACAGCGCTGACAAATAGAGACAGAAGCCAGGCACACTCACATTCACACCTACAGGCGCTGTAGAGTCACCAGTTAACCTAACGAGCATGCACGAGAGAACCCACGCATGCACGGGGAGAGAACACGCAAGCTCCACACAGAGAGGCTCCTGTCAGACGGGGATTCAAACCAGGAACCTCCTCGCTGCGAGGGTAGAGGGCAGAGCTAACCACTGCAGCACCGCGCAGCCCACGCTGACACATGAATGAGTAAATTCAGCAGTCGAGCTCCTGGGTGTGATTTCTTTTTAACAACATTTGTAGAAACTCTTTTTCCTAAAGTTTGCAGTGAGGCTGGAGGCGTGAAGCCTGAGGGATCCGCCGAAACACAGCTGCTGATGCATTCACATTACACTCTCGCTCCTCGGCCATGATGTGTCTGCAGATTTTAACAGTAAGTGTGATCTTAAAAGAAAGAAAGAAAGAAAAAAAAGCCTTTCATTTTTGAGAAACACCAACCCACAGGAAAGCAACCAGGGATCAAAAATCACAGCCGCCTGGTTATAGAAGTAAGAAATGGAGCTGAATATTACGGTGCCGTCTGTTTGTTCAGCGAGTCGGAGAAGTTGCCACATGAAAAAATGATCCGGGCACAGCAGCTCCGTCAGAGGACGAGGGAGGGATGGAGGAAGAGTGGACGTGATGAGATTCTCAAAGAGATGAGTTATCAATTCACGCTGAACATAGGGAGCGACTGCAGCTCTGCCCGTGGCAATATGCTCTGAAGAAGAAGAAGAAGAAGAGGAGGAAGAGGGAGAAGAAGAAGTAGGAGGATGAGGCCTGGGTGGAGCTGCTGCAGGCGGAGGAGGGATGTGCTCATGCTAACAGCTGGGTTCAGAAGGGTTTAAGAGTCAAACTTAAGCCTGGAAGTGTGAAGTTTGAAGGCCCTGCAGAGGCCCGGAAACACCGGAGAGGCCAGATCTCACCCTAAACCTGATGGATAATCGATGAGTGTAGCTCAGCACACTGCAGGACTCCTCCAAGGATCTCCTTCTCAATAAAGCCTCTTGCCTTTAACCTGCTTTTACTTCTTCTTCTTCTTCCTCCTCAGTTAGATCACCGAAGTACATTTCCCCCTGAACGACTTTGGCCATCTCTCAGCGAATTGGTGCAAAGCCTGTTTCAATCAGGTTTTACGTCTAATGAAGACGAGAAGGTCGATACCACCTTATCTGTATGCTGAAGCAAACTAACGATTACTTTAGCTTCGCACAAAGACGGGGTCGTGTCTTTGTTCCGAGGGTTTTTTATTTTCACTTACATTGAAAAAGATTGGTAAAGGTTGTTCCCTAAGCTGCAATTTCCTAAGAATCGATGTGAATGGAAAGTCCTCGAATGGTAAAGATCCGTTCAGCCACTGTGGATAAGTCGATGTCTCAAACACAAACTATGATGTAGTGCTCGGCCGGTAAAAGTGAACGCGATCCTTTTCAAGCTGAATCCAGTTTGAGCTTCACTCCTTTGTCATTTACAATAAAGACAGAATACATCGTCCACGTTTTATTTGCACTGTGGCTGCTTTTCTTCTTTCCTGCAGCTGGGTGTGAATTATCACTTGTTCAGAGATTTTACAGAAAAATTAATCACGCTGCCACCAAACACAAAAACCCACATCTAAAACGTGAGCGAGCGTTTAAAGAGTAGAGTGCATGTTTGACAGAGAGCGATACATTCACACATGATTGATCCTCCACGCCACATCCTTCTTTCTCTTCATTGTCTGATCTTTACTGTTTGAATTACAGTGGAAATAATTGATGGCGCTCTGTTCTCAGGGAACTCTTGTGGGAAAATGGCCTCAACTTTAATTAGCAGAATCATGTCTCTTTGTGAAGTCAGTTGACTAATGTGTGGTTTCTTTTAGTTTGCAGTTTGTAGGATCTTTGTCTCTCCATGGTCTTGGCTGTTGTTTTTACTGCCTGCCTTACTTCAGCGTCATACTAGAAGTTAAAGGAGCAGTCAGTAAGATGTGTAGTGAGTGAAATGATAAAGTGACCTCACTATATGATCAGACATTAAGGAAACATGCTCTGTTGAAGTGCTGGCTTCTCTGACAACAATGCAGCAGCCAGTATGTCCTCCTTCTAACTTTAGATTCTGCTCCTGAATGCTCTGGATTTGTTTGGACCAGAGAAGGTAGGCGGTTTTAAGGCCCCTCCCACACGGCCGTTTTGGACACCCCTCGGTTTGTCAGATATGAGAGCAGTTATCAGGTCAAACCAACAGGTGTTGCAGCGATGGAAGCGGGCAAGAGAAGTGGTTCAGATAGAAGTGATTGTACCCGACCTAAAAAGCCTCTGCATGTTTCTAATAAGCTCCACGAGCAGAAACGTGCTCAAACTAGGATCAATATTGAAGATGATTTTTGAAAAATGGAGAGAGGTTAGAACACAGAAAGGTTTACAGACCGATGCAGAGCTGGATAAACACTGAAGCTTCAGTGTTCACCACATGGCAACCTGTGTGAGCATCGACTCTAGAGAGGAGGGGGCGGGGGGAGACAGCTCTCTACAATGTTTTCCTCTTTTTGAAACAGTTTCTGATTTTGACTTCATCATAGCCTCTGGAAACATTTCACCATGACAAAATCTGTCTGCAGAAAACATGCTTGCTTTCGAACAAAACAACAAAAATAAACCAGTTTTTAGGGTGAATTTTTCCACCAGCCACAAATAGAGAGGGGAGAAGGGAGTGCCCTGCATGCACAGACTAAAAATGACTAACTGCACAGTTATTATAAATCACAACACTTATTCTTGATGATTTAAGCAGCACGATTTTCTCGTAACCCTGCATCCACACCCTGACTACTTTGATTTAAATCAAAGTTCTCCTGCAGTGGGAGTCATGTGCAGCACAGCAGGACGCAGGGCCAAATACGAGGACTTCTGGGTCGACTGCAAACATGCAGCATATCTCCCTGTTACTGACATGAAGCACGTCCAGGGCAGAAAAAAAAAAAAACATGACAGGAAGAGAGATAATGTGCTCGTACAAAGCCATCTGACAGTAGCATGGAATCATGAATAAAAGCACTTTTGTCTGTTTCTAATCATCACATCTTCATTGTGGGCTGGATACAGGAAGTGAATGTAGCCTTTCTCTTTCAGTGAGTGACTTTTCAAAAGCCTTTAAGCTGCTTTCTTTCTCACGACCAGCAGGGGGCGACTCAATGCAAATCCAAATGTGGAGAAGCCTATGAGAGAACGAGTCAACTTTATTCCCTCAGTGAACATCTGCAGGGTGTCTATCTTTAGTTTCAAGTTTTCTCAAACAAAGCATCATGATCATTTAGTAAATCATGTTCTTAGGCCCCGTGTCCACCTAGCGTTTTTTTTTTTTTTTCAGGTGGAAAGTATTGGTCGGGAGTGTTTGCATGAAGCGTTTGTGCGCTGAGAAGAAAAGCGGTGCACGTCTGTCCTGTCTCCATGACAACAGTCTGGTGACAATGGCCGCTCCATGACCGACACTGCCAAGCTTAACTTGATCTAAATTTTCAGGATTGCGTTTACAGTTTGAACAAATGAACTTCATTTCAGATTTTGAACGTTTTCTTGGACAGAATGTGTTCCTTAGCTTGACTTTAAATCAGCTTATTCAACAAGAATTCAGCCAATCAAATGGCAGCTTCTCACAGTTATGTCCCACATTAGCTGTAATACAAACAAACACGCTCTGGCCGTTTCAGATAACTGAAGCCTTTCGTTTCTGTGTTTTTGGCTCAAAGCTTTAATTTGACATAATCAGCGGGAGTTCAAATGAGTTTGGACACCAATCCTGTTTGGACATTAAGAGTTAGGAAAATTAAAGCAGTAGTAGAGAGAAAGCAGCCGGTGTAAACGCCTCATGGACTCCATGTTTAATGAGTGTTTGTGGATTGAATCAGTTGAAGTCTCCTTTGAGTCGCTCCGCTCCTCCTTGTGCTATTTATAAGAACTAATGTCCTGACCAGCTGCTGCACAGACTCCTCCTCTCTGTGGATGTACGATGGATTCATCAACATCAAAAGTATATTTCATACACACTCGTCTTCGTCTGTTTGAAGCCCCTCCGCTTTTTGTTATTTCCACCAGGGCCTCCCGAGCTAAAAATACTCTGTTACTAAGACATCGCGGATGAAACGAATGCGGCGTGTACAACATGTTTCCAGGACACCGACAATATTTATTGTTAAAAATGATGCACGACCGCACTGTTACCCTGCAGGGAGATATGTGCTGCGTTCACAAGCACACCCCGCACCGCTGCTGCTGCTGCTGAATCAGTTCACTGGGTCAGATTGAAGAACACACACACACACACACACACACACACACACACACACACACACACACACACAGAGACAGATGTAATAAAGTCGACGGAGTGAAAAGAAGAAGATAAGCAGTCAGAGTGATGCAGGTATGTCGTAAACAAAGACGCCCACAAGCTACAACGAGAAATACACACAGACAAACACACAAACACACACACACACACACACACACACACACACACACACACACACACACACACACACACACTGATTGAACCGCTTTCATTAAAAACAGTGATCTGATAGCAGTCGGCTCATCAGCATAGAGACGACAACACTTGTGGGTTAAAACCTTTTAAAACGTTTCACAGCGCATTGATCTGAAAACAGCTTAGCACTGGGAAGTACACACACACACATGCATACACACACACACACACACTCATATATAAACACACACAAAAGGGATTTACTTTCCAGTTAAGAGCATAACTGACCTCTCTGTGGAACTCATCACCCTCCAATAACCCCTAAAAACAAAAAAAGCGCCACACAATCCATTCTCCACATTATCTCAACATCTTCGAAGGATTGTGTGTGTGTGTGTGTGTGTGTGTGTGTGTGTATGCCATCAATTGGAGGATAGGGTGGGGGCCTGAGCCTCAACATTGTGAGGTTCTCACAACATTGCATTTTTTTCCCCCTAGGAGTGATAAGAGATGACGCTGGAGCTGCATGCTCTGTGAGAACAACAATGGGATCTTTGGCATGGTGTTGATTCAGCTGTATGACTCAGTAAGTTCACCTTGAAGGAAATGGGAATCTAACTACACACACTGAACAAGTTCAGTTTTTGATAATGGAGTCTGGTGGCGTTTTGCTGTGTTTAGTCAAATAAAGATCTTATTCTTAAAGGTTTAAAGGAGCAGTATGTAAATCTGACACCTAGTGTTTAAAATGGGTACTGCAGTACAAATTCTAAACATTAGAGAGCTGTCTCCCCCCGCCCCCTCCTCTCTAGAGTCGATGCTCACACAGGTTGCCATGTGGTGGACACTGAAACTTCAGTGTTTATCCAGCTCTGCATCGGTCTGTAAACCTTTCTGTGTTCTAACCTCTCTCCATTTTTCAAAATCATCTCCAATATTGATCCTAGTTTGAGCACGTTTCTGCTCGTGGAGCTTATTAGAAACATGCAGAGGCTTTTTAGGTCGGGTACAATCACTTCTATCTGAACCACTTCTCTTGCCCGCTTCCATCGCTGCAACACCTGTTGGTTTGACCTGATAACTGCTCTCATATCTGGCAAACCAAGGGGTGTCCAAAACGGCCGTGTGGGGGTGCCTTAAAACCTCCTACCTTCTCTGGTCCAAACAAATCCAGAGCATTCAGGAGCAGAATCTAAAGTTAGAAGGAGGACATACTGGCTGCTGCATTGTTGTCAGAGAAGCACTTCAACAGAGCATGTTTCCTTAATGTCTGATCATATAGTAAGGTCACTTCATGCCTTAATTCTGTAGATATCTTATATATTGATCCTAAAAAACGAAAATTCCCCCTTTAAAAAAAGTTGCCTATTAAAGTACGATACTATTGGTCAGCAGAGGATGCATTCCAATATTTCTGGTGCTAATCCAATCATCACATCTTATCTCCTCCAATGTTTAATGAGCAACTGCAAATTTAATTTGCATGGCACATTCCTGCTTCCCAGAGGAAGACCTTAAATAATTAAAATCTTGTGCTATTCCCTGTAGCGCCACCCTCAGGGCAAGACTTTTTGTTAAGTGCAATAAACACTGCAGCCTCTGCGGGCCATGCAATATTCACCAGAGCTGGATCATAGCTGTCTGTCCAGATCTGGAAATGCAACCCTGCAGCATTTCATACCCCACCGTGACACAAACACAAACAACCCCCCCCCCCCCCCCCCCCACACACACACACACACACACGGGCCGCTCCTGTTTTTGTTTCAGTTTTTGTGTTGTGATTTCGGTCCAGTTCGGCGCCATTCAGTACGAATTCTCTCTCCATGCGTGAGTGTGTTTCTGATGTAAGATCCTGCTGGATGTCCAATAGAGATTATTTCAAAGCAGTAGAGCTGTAACACATCCAAGACCGAGCAGGGCCTTTCAAAGCAAGTGCACACACACACACACACACACACACACACACACACAAAGACACACACGCCTCGACATGTACAGCACGCAGACACATTCTGCCTATTGGCTTTTTTTTTTTTAACCGTATCTCGTGCCAGCTTTCATTATCTTTAATTCCAACAATTTTTCTTGGCGAAGCATGAATCAAAAAACAGACTAAACAGATTTCTGGAGAAGTTTCCTCTTGTGGAAAAGCTTCTGAAAAAGCATTTAGGCAATTTTTGGATACTAAAACCCGCCATTAAAGCTGAAATCCTTAACTCTGCCTACTTTTCCATCTCCTCTGCTGTGGAGGGAGGCAAATGAAGCGATGCTGGAACTGAAGAAGGACGTTAGATTTGTTGTGTGGGAGCCTGCTCCTGTTTGAATCAGCCCCTGCCGCCGTGCTCAGATTACACACAGAGCTACTGAAGTGCGATAGTGCTGGGGCTTATGTTGCCGCTGATTTTGATGCATGAAAATACAAACATGGAGTTGAGCTGCAGACTGTGCTGGCTCCATCCTGAGTAGAAATCATCGGAACTGAAATCTAGAACAGGTGTGACCTGAAGAGCGACGGAAAACCTCATCAACATTGCTCTGCAGCAGAGAAATGTTGGATTTGTGGTACATTTTTTGAGTTTTGTGGTCCTCTCGTTGGATTGCAGACTATAACGCTCATTCTTAATATTCGCTGTGAATGTCAAACCCCCTTTACAGTAACCTTCCCCCCTGGTCAAAAAATGAGGCAACCTGTAAGCTAATTCAGTCAAATGGAGCTGCACTGAGTTCACACGTTCCTCACCTGACATACCTCCTTCCAATTAGCGATCTATTCAAGCTGCGTGATCTCCGCTCTCTCCCCGAGTGCTCTGACCTGCACTCTCGCTCAGCCTTACCTCCTCCACCCCAGCATCCACCTGCAGGCTCCGACTGAGGGGGTTTAAGATATCATCCCGTCACTCCTCAAATTTCTGCATGCAAATTAAAAACTGTGAGGAATGAGGACGCCAAGCACAATCAAGGTTCTGCTGCAACAAATATGTTAAACGTGTTGAAAGGAAATGTTCACGGCAACATTTGTGGGAATTTAAAATCAATAATTGAAAAAGTAGAATCAACACAACAGCTGCCTATAGTGAAACCTAGAAAAAGCACAAATATTACAGACTGCTGGCAAAATGATTGAAACAAGATTTGAAGCTGCATTAATTACTTCTTTGGCCTCTAGGGAAAAAAACGATTACAGCCGGCTACACATCAGCCCAGTCCCAACTTGTGGGCCAGAGCCAATGCCAAAACAAGAAACCTGCAGAGTATGTGTGTGTGTGTGTGTGTGTGTGTGTGTGTGTGTGTGAGAGAGAGAGCATTGAGCAGCCTTAAGCATTAAACACACGAATGTGCTTAATGAATGTTTACTTGCCACACAGTAGGAAAACTATGACATGATTAAAATGTATTGAAGAAATAAGCTCTATGTGTTTTGGATGTCAAAGTCGGGTCATGAGCCATAAACAGTTGAGAAGCACTGCACTACATTATTTCCTGCTCGCTTTATTTTGAGTTGCTGTTTCTTTAAAAAGCTGAAAATGACTTATTCTATTCTTGTGACACACTCCTGTCTAGGATAAATTGTCGTATTTGGATGGAGAAGATCAAGAAGATCAAGGGATGATAAACTAATTAAAAAGATACCTCAATACAGTGAAGGGAAAGCTGAGCTTATTGTAGGATTGACAGTGGAAAACACTAAAGCAGATTGGAGAACATGGCTGTATCTGTATCTGGTACATGCACAGACTAATCCCGTAGGACGCACGATTGGAGCGCTCTCTGAGCTCGAAAGAAAAAAAGGTCTGATGGAGATAATTCTTTATAAAAAAAATAAAAAGGCTGCTGAAAACACACTGATGATGTCCACACAGAGTGAGAGAAATAACTGAAGATGATAATTAAAGGAGAGGTGTAACAGATGCTGGGGGGGAGGGGGGGAGGGGTCACTTCTCCTCAGTAAATTGGATCGCAGTTTTTCATGAGCTCGTCCCTGCTGTGAAAAAAAACCCCACCAGAATCAAAGTGTTTCTTTATGGTTTGAATTCAGCAGGCTGTGATACCCCTAAACCAACGACCCACAAAATTTCACTTTCAATAGAAAATTTTACAAATTTCCATAATGCCATAAAAATGCATTTTGAAGCCTATAGGGTTCATATCAAAACAGTAAAATTCAAGGATGTTTCAGAAAGCATCAAGTGATTAATAAGGGATTGTAAATACTAGTTGGACCAACAGTGAGCGAGCCTTTTTTCGGGCCGATTCTACATATGGAATCGGAGTCTGTCGGCATCGGCGCTGTTGGTGAGAGGAATCTCTCTGATTGGCTGTTTGCAGGTTTCATTTATCTCCAGCTCTCAACACAGGTTCAGTAAACCCCCTTGAGCATGCCGCTGTAGTATCCATGCTTTCACCCATTTAGTGCGGTTTCTCCTTATTTGTCGTCTTTGTCGGCTGTAGTCTTTGCGGTGTGTTCAAGAGCAACTTTTTGGCCAAGACAAGGTGACGCCACAGTGGGCCTTCGTCCCCACTAGTTCTTTGCCGTCTGCTCGGTGTGTCAGGGCCTTTAGCCTTCAGGACAGTCATTTGTTAATTATAAAGAAACATTGGGATCTCCACCAGCATTGAATCAATTGTTCTCTGGCCTTCAGCCGAACTGTCCCTCAGTGTTCTGGGAAACTCTTTTTATGAAACATTCTGCTGATAGACAAGCTGAAATGAAATGAAAAAAACCAAACGTTGATGAATTAAGTGATGAAAGATGAAATGTGATTCATTCAACACGACTGCAACGTGCCAGATTCTGAGCGCACAACATCTGCAGCCTTGAGTGAGATTTAAAAAATGACAAATGGGTCCAGTTTGAAAGAGGAGGAGGAGGAAATGTTATTTCATCGCGCTCCTCCTCCTGGTCACAGCGTGCACCAGAGTGTGTCTGAGCTGTGACGTTTGACCTCTAATTCTGCCTTAATGTGGCTCATTACACACACGCTGATTACAGGCTAATTAAAAAACCATGCTGGTTAATACCCAGACGGAGACCGAGTCCCACACAACAGTCTCACTAGGCCGGCGATAATCAGAGATAAGCACTTTGTAACACCAAGGGGTCACACACACACACACACACGCACACACGCACACACACACACACACACACACACACAGTCTCAGTAGCTGAGTGGTTCAGGAGCGCGACCCAAACACCGTGGTCAGGAGTTTAATTCCTGCTGGGGGAACCTTTGAGGAAAAAATGGATTAACGATTCCTGGAGCTGCTAATAAGTCAGCGTGTCTGAAACTGAAGAAGAAAAAAAAAGAAGCTAACTTGATCTTCCCTGTACAGAAATCACAGAAGAAGAGAAGCGACCTACGGGGGAAGCTAAGAAGAGAAGAAAGAACAGCTCGGAGTTGCCTTTGGATTGTTGGAGGGAGAATGAATTGCAGTTTGAGGCTGTAAAAATGGTTGCTCCACCTTTAATGAGGAGATAAATCCACCTGCTTCCCTGAAGGACCCTGCAGCAAAATGATCTCAAACGGGGACAACTATGCATCCATTATGTAACCATCTTTATCTCCGATAGACCACAAAACCTTTGCAACTATCAACTAGTTTTTCCATAATGTTGCAAAAGAAAACATCACAGCAAATAATCAAACAATTCGTCCTACAAACTCTGAAATGTCTGCAGGACAAATTGATCTAAAAGATCTGCAGCTTTCATGCTTCAGGATCCAACGGCACAGCTCTGATGCATCCTGAAGCTGGACTGTAAATACAGCTGCAAAACCAGCGTTCCCTTTTCCCGGAGTTCAAAGCCTCTCTGCCCTCTATTGTCATGTGTCCACCATGTAATCCGTTAATTGCATGAAAATGCATCTCTGCGTCTTTTCTGTGCACCAAGCAGCTTATTTCCATTTTATGAGGTCACGCTAACGTCCCTGCTTTTCATCCATCCTGACTGAACAAACACAAACACACACACACACACACACACACACGGGCTTCCTCGTGTCACACCATAGCGCTGCTGTGTTTATGACCTGCACCCTGCGGAGACGGGTATTGTCTCATGCAGACCCCCCATGGTGCTTTGGGGCCTCAAACAAGTCAATGCCACGTAGGAGGTCTACAACAACATCGCTAAAGAGCAGAACTCTAGAGGGTAGAATCAGGGCTTTTTGAGGCATCATGGTGGTGCCTGGGTTCAAACTATCTGCCCTGCTGCAGCGTCCTCTGATCTCTTCTCTCTGGACCCTGTGAGGATCAGCTCTACATCATAGAAAGTGTGTTTTTAACCATCAGAAATCAAAACGTGTTTGTTTGAAATGATGTAAGACCCTGCTGCCACCTGCTCCATCCATCAAACAGCTGATACGGTGACGGCCCGTAAAACGCTCAGCAGGGACCGTCTAATACATCACCACATAATGAATAATGGTTTGAAAAGCCATTACCTCCAGTCAGGTTTAATGGAGAGCATTATATTCATGCCAGCCGTCATTTTTTTTTTAAGAGGTGAATTTCTGCTTCTGCTGCACCTGGTGAGTCAGGATCAGGATCAGGATCAGATGTGCCCTTCAAGCATCTTCAAGCAACGCACACAGATACGGCTGATCCTTAAAAAAAAAAAAAAGATTCTGAATTACACGAGTGAAGGTCAGGGCTACAGACTCGGAAAAGGCCGCGCACGTCGACCATGACAAATGATGCCGCCTGTACACTTTCAGCTAAAAACAAGATTTTGTCACCAGTGAGGAGGCGATTTATGATGAGAAAATGCTGCAACAATGTGTAAAAGTGGAAAATGTGGTACCTTAAATCCATAATTTTAGCAAGTCTGCATGCTAGGTGATAGACATATCAGGCGTATTCCTTTGGATGCTAATGGAGAGTGCATTTTGGATGAAAATGTGATTTTAAAAAAGCAGCGTTTTCTCAAGCATCCAAGGAACTGCATACTGTCCTTACTGTGTTACACAACATATGCCTTCTATGTGCGCGGCAGAAAGTTGTAATCTAATTACATAAAGCACCCGAGCCGCTTTCGCTTTAATGAAATACAGCACAGGCAGACCAACACGTGGCACATAATCTGTGTTTTCAGTCCCTTCCAGCTCACCCAGCGCTCTCTGTGGAAGCTCTGTTTGGTTGACGTCACCTCTGCGTTAGCGTGCTGTTGACACAACGCCTTGATCTACGTCACCGAGTGTGTTACAGTGGGCCTTTCACCGGGAGGAAGTCAAAGAGGGAGAACGGGAGAGAGAGAGAGAGGGGGAGAGAGATAGAGAGAGGGTGGGAGTGGAAAATGGAGAGTCAGCAGAAAAGCTGGGTGTGAAATAGCTGATGACATTCTGACAAAGCACGAGTGTGTGTGTGTGTGTGTGTGTGTGTGCGCGTGTGTGTGTGCGAGTGTCAGACTGCTACAAGGCCGTGAAGCCGACAGTATTTCTGCCTGTCAGAAGCCCACGGCGCTCCAGTGTCAGCCGTTCAGGTGAAGGGATGGCTGACAGGCGCTGACGTATCGTTATTCTCTCTCTGCTGCAGCGCTCCGTTCTCCAGACGACACCTGAAGGCCTCTTTGAGTCTGTCGCTGTCACACATCTTTCATTTCGTTTCTCTTTCCCTCTTTTCTGTGCCGTTTTTTTTTTAAGAAGTTCTGACTCCTTCTGTCTGATGCACTCTGAGGAAAGCTGAACCGCAGGAAGGTAGACACAGCCAGTGTGTCTGTGCTTCTCACTTTGTTCTTTTATCCTTAAAAAGTCAGCCATGTTTTTTGTGGACATCGTTGCAGTCCTGTCCCCCCAAAAGAGAGGAGAAAACATGAAATACGAGACACTACATGACACAGGGATTGATAACAATAGAGCTTAGCAAACTTAGGCCGAAAAAGCTCCTCTGTAAACACGGTGCTACATCCACTCCACCATTAGAGCTCAAGCTCAACTAATACCACGATGATATCAATAAGCTGCTGACGTGAGCGTGTTTCATGCTGGACTGGAAGGTGCATCAACACAAGGACAAATGTGTGACGGTCGAGCTAGCTTGACGCTAGCTCACTGAACAGAGCTCAGACTGGAGGCACATCATGTGACCCCGTCTAAGTGAGCAAGTGATGGAGGAAGGAAGATTCAGGGCCAGAAAAAACACAGATGCAGAGGCACATGATGTAAAAAAAAAAAAAAATCTGATATTTTCGGTGTAAGCCCGCCGTTTTATCCTATAAGTAGAAATGCTTGACTCCCTGTTTAGACTGTGCAGTGGCTTAAAGGAAACACCCCACATCTTACACTGGAGTTCATCGTTCTGTGATGTACGTTCAGTTTATTTCTGACATGAAATCTTGTAATTTGAGGAAGCCGCATTTACTAAACTTAGCCCATCTGTTTCTAATTCAGCTGGTGGTTTCCTACACTTCCCAGAATGCCTTTCATCGACCCACTGACAACCGGCCGGAGGCCAAATACACAAGAAATAATGTCGGAACAACTTTCCACACAGAAGCAGAAGAAGAGGCTGTGACAGTCTGCATCAAATGCAGTGATGATATATATGAACATCAAGGTCGACTGTGGGTGCGTCAGCGTGCTCCTGTGTGCGTACAAACACTGATTAAAAAGACTTTGAGCCTCGCAGCTACACACTTCTGGTCCCGGTTCAGCGGTGGGAAAGACGTGTAGGTGGAGGGAGGGGGCGCTGACGGCATCAAACAGACGAAGAAAAGCAAGATTTACAGAACAAAAGTTATTCAGCTAAAAAAAACAAAGCACATCTGGTAGCTTCAGTGTGTTCTGCTTCAGTAGGAGGGGACGTGTGTCCTCGCTTCTTCTCTGATGGATTATGACAATATGATTTCTGTCTGTCGGAGGAAAATGGTGGCTCTCCAAAGTAGACGTTAACTCTTTGTTCTTAGAAATAGACGTCAAACCCTCACATTTCAGCAAATCATAGAATAGAAATGTCTTGAACAACAAGTTTATTTGAGAACATGTTGTGTTGTGTAACCTGCTTAAATGTTTGATGACATTTAGTTCCTGGATGTCGAAGAAATGACTAAGACTTGACTCCACACAATAAGACTCAGTTGACTCAGATGGCTTACGTTGATGAAAGTTTATGCATCAGATGAATACTCGTCGAGGAGACATGATTCAACATCACACTTCTGTACTCGTGTCTTGCTCAATCACATCTGCCGAATTTCTCGAAAGGCATCGCATATATCCCTAAAGACATTATCATTATCAGGGTCACATTGACCCACCTAGACTAAACTGTGATGTCTATAACACTGGAGCAGACAACAAGTCTACCAAACATCCTTGCAGATATCAGGAAGAACAGTTGACACTCTCTAAGCTGTACTTGGTGTTCTAATAACAGCTGAACTCTGTCAGGTCTGACTGACATTAGAGAACAGTGAATAACCCTAATGACATCTGTACATTATAATCTAAATAACTACAGAAATTCCACCACACTGGAAGCCAGCCTGATTCCAGCCGTCTGCTGCGATCAGGATCTTTTGGATCACAGTTATCTCAATCCTACTGAGAAGCTGGAGGTTTCATCCAGATACAAACTAAAAATGGATTACATGTTGTCATCCCATTTAAGTATCCTGACAGTATCTGAGATTGTATTGATGAGCTGTTAACTCAAATGTCAAACACTCGACGGCTCTTCAATAAACGGCTCGTGGTGAGCCGGATAAAGACGAAGCAGAACTTTTCAATCGCAGATGTGGACATTGCTGTGTTAATGCACCACTCTGTAAAACAAGCTGACCAAACTCTGCTGAGTGAGAAAAGTGAATACATATAATACGTTTTCCTGTGAGCCCCCTCCTTCCTCGTTCCTCGATCCTCATCCCTCGTCCAAATCTCCACGAGTAACCGAAAAGAAAATAGAAACGAGTTGTTGGGAGTAAAAAACGCTTCCCAATGCGGCGCTCTCGTGCAGTTTGGACGCTCAAATATGAAACAGTTGAATCAGGCTGATTTTGACGCTGACCCTCGCTCATGTCGCACGCTGGCTAGGACTCAGTCTTACACCAAAAACTCACCTAATTTCTGTTACTAGAGATTTGCTCGGTCCAGAGCCGAGTGAATGACTCTGCATGACTGATTGCCAACCAAAATGTAAATATTGGCCATAAAGTCCCCTCTCTGGAGTAAGTTAATTACTGCAATTACTTAATTTTAGTACCACCATCATGGAAGCATCTGACCTCTTCAATGACATTCCCAGGCAACATCTTTACTTTGTGTTTTATGTCTTAAAGCATGTGACAGTAGAAACACATTTAGTTGTAGTGGCTACATGTTTTTTATCAGCTCTTCACAGTAGCATGTTAGCTGCTAGCTCAAACTTCCTCTATGTACAGCAGTCTCACAGAGACACGAGCACTGCGGCAGAATCTTGTTTCAGAGGCGATCATGAATTATTTGCAGCATAAATAAATCCACCTGAAACGGATGAAGCCTCTCAGAGTCTCAGAATGATATAAATAATATCTCTTCTTTCTCCCTGTACAACTTGTGTGCCAGGTTTCTTTCTTTTCTCTCCGCTCTTTGTTCCATTCAGGGGCTGAAAATGAGATTCCTGCTCAAAGCTAATGAGCTGCTTTTATGGGCTCATTTTCTGCTTTTCTCTGTCTCTTTATTCCCCCCCTCCTTTCTTTTTTTTCAAATCCACTCCTCGGTTTGTCTGCATTCTCCTCGACAAATATACAGGCTTTTCTTTCTTTCTTTTCTCCTCTCCCCTGGCCAGCATCTCATTCATCAGCTCCTCTCTGGGGTGCGGCCCGTACGATTAAGGTTTTTGTGGGAGAGTTGAGTCCCAATGAGGTCCCCCCCCCCCCCCCCCTCCCCCCCTCCTCTGGAGCCACAGCTGGCCTCAGGGACTAAATATAGAGAAAGAGCTTAAGCTCTGGGAATCTGGAGGGGAAAACAGAGGCTGAAACAGACACTAATACAGAGGGAAGGGCGATCGATTTAGATAAAAACCCCAAAGGCTTGTTGCACCGAGAGGGAGGAGGATCAAATATAATAGAGTCGGTGAACGGAGCGTGTTTTACAACCCCAGCCTCCACCATGGGCTGAGGTGATTTAAGAATCACCGCTGGGGACGACCCCGGCTCTGCGATCTATCTGTGCTGTGACCCGAGGATGGAAAAGCTCCGTAGATCACTCGTCAGTCCCGCTGCACACACACACACTCAAACACACACAAACACACACACCTCATAAACCTCAGCATGAAGTTGCAAAAGAGTCTCTGTGGTACCATGAGCATATTTAATTGCATTTTACTTACAATCCAGGTGAGGGTTTTTCATAGAAAATATTCTTGGCTGCATGAATATGTTCCTTATGTTGTCTGGGTAAAGCTTTTATTTCCAGTGAATATCAACAGAGTAAGACATCGAAATGAGAATGATTGAAATTAGCTTGAGACACACGTTCATTTAGTTTCTGTTAATAACGTATTGATTGTGCTTAACGTGTAACATTACCCACTATCGTTTCAGTTTCTTTCACCGGTATCTCTCGCTCATCTCTCCACTGAAAGAGTGATAAAAGAAATCAGTGTTTTATTTCACTCCTTCACTCACTGACTCGGGTCAGTACTGTTATTAACGATGGATCATAAACTCCAAACAAGAAGGTTTCCAATCCATAAACCTGCAGTGTTTCTAATGGCCAGCAGGGGGCGACTACTCTGGTTGCAAAAATATATTAGTTTTCACAGAAGAGAAAACGGCCCTATACTTTTCACTTGATTTCTTAGTACAGTATAGTGTTGTAGTCAAGACCAAGACCAAGACATACCCGAGACCAAAGTGCTGTGAGACCAAGACATTTAGGGATCAAGACCGAGACAAGACCAAGACATTTAGGGACCGAGATATTTAGGGATCGAGACCGAGACAAGATCAAGACATTTAGAGATCGAGATCGAGACAAGACCAAGATATTTAGAGATCGAGATCGAGACAAGACCAAGATATTTAGAGATCGAGATCGAGACAAGACCAAGATATTTAGAGATCGAGATCGAGACAAGACCGAGATATTTAGGGATCGAGATCGAGACAAGATCGAGACATTTAGAGATCGAGATCGAGACAAGACCAAGATATTTAGAGATCGAGATCAAGACCGAGACAAGACCAAGACATTTAGGGACCAAGACCGAGACAAGACCAAGACGTGTCACTCACTTAGACTCAGTTCAAAATGTGATCTGGTGACTGATTTCGAGTACTACAACACAAGTACAGTAAACATTTTCCTTCTGATTTTTTCAGTGTAAATCTCTGGTTTGAGGTTTCCTTTATTGCAGCTCCATTCAGAGAAAAATAGACAATAAAACAAGGTCATCACTCTGCATCTAAGAGTATAATAACAAAGTGTAGACTTTGTACATTTCTACAAATCAGTGCACCTCTAAGACCTTGTAAAGCTATTAATTCCAGTATGATAAACTTCACGAGCAGCTTTTCTGACGAGGGAGCCAGCAGAAATAACACCGTTTCGTTCATTTCTTTACGGCCTCGGCAGGTGCGGTGCGAGTTAACCTTTTGTGTCAGCTCGGTTTGAGCTTTGTCGCTTGTGCATCTGAAGCTGCTGAGGCATGAAAATGAAGAAGGAAGAGGCCGGTCGGAGCCCAGTAGTCCCACCAATCGAACATGTGCTGAGAACAGAGTCCATGTGGTGCTGACAGGAAGAGAAATGGGATTGATTTCACACAAGCACCAGCTCAGCATCACGCCTCACTTCAGAGGAGGGACTCGACAATCACTCACTAAACGTCCGCACAACATATCGACGCCCATCGATCGATCCGACGTCCTGCTGGAGGGGCAGAGGATGGCCTCTTCGATCTGCCGCACAAACACGCTCATTTTCTCACAGTAATCGATCACACATCAGTTCCGCTACACTGAACAGAAACATGAATGGATGCATGTGCTGGGGTGTTTGTTTCTAAATCTATAGAGACATGTACAACAGGAAAGAGTCATTGTCATTTCAGCGGTGCAATCTTTAAAAGGTTAATTTCATCCAGATTAGAAACATTCTCACTCACTAGTCCTCAAGTTTGAGGGAAAACTGGTTTACAGTCTGTTGCTGAGCAACATGCTTCTTACTGACAGAGGCCTGAAATGCACACACAGGACCTGTGGACATGAATTCCCAATGCCCATTCATTGCCCAAGAGTACCTCAGCAGTACTTGGGAAGTGACCTCACCATTCTCCAGCCACCAGACCATCTTCCATACCTCGGTCCGCACCGGGTCTTGAGTCCAATCTCACTGAGATCAGCAGGGATGTCCACTCTGCTAATTCCTCGGCCACTCTCTCTTGTTCTCATCTGTCACCGTCCTCAGCTTCTTAGCCTCAGCCGTTGCATCAAACAAGATGGTCTAACTGGCTGAGGCAATGTGCACGTCTAGCGAGAGAACTGAGGCGCGCTGCCAAACTTCTCTAGTGCAGGCGACCGGGGTGATCTGTTGACGTGGGGAAAGGTGCATCCCCTGTTAAAATTGTTGAACTACTAGAACGACTTTGAAACTATATACTAAAAGGTGGAAAAGTTACGTATTGTTGTTTTAACACACGTGTACGGTGGCTGACAAGGGCAGTCACCCTGCAACCACAGCCCAAACAAATTCCATTCAGAGAAACTAGTATGAAAGTAGTGTGAAAATGTTGAAATTAAAAACTCTATTCACATGATAAACCGTTCGACTGAGCATGCCTACAGGCCTGCAGCACTTCCATCATAATGAAATGGTTTTGCTAGTTTTGTCTTCAGTGTGTTTTCTGATTTTGTGCGTGTTTGACTTTATTGTATCACATCGCATTAGCTGTAAACGCAGTACGACTATCCCATTCAAAGAAGTCCAGATCCACTCCTGCATGTATGTATTCTTCTTAACATGTACAATACATGAATCAGAAAACCAGGACTCAAGCAAAACTTTGGGAAGGATCTGCTTGAATTCCTGCGTGAGCATCTGCAACAGATGGACACTGAGACCAATCACAGTCTTAATATAGAAACCAACTGTTATTTTCTAAGTCTCTCGCTGCTGTTGCATCATGAAGAGAGGTCTGCTTCTCTGCTCGGAGGCTGAGGATTTAAACAGCTGAAGGAGAAAAATAAAAAAGCCGGAGCACTGTGACGAAAAAAAGGATGAAAGAACCCTGAAAGAGAAACTCATTTCATGATCTCAACGAATGTGAACCTGAAAAATTCCCTCTCTGAGTTTATTTATGAGGTTTTTTTTTCTGAAAGAAAAGAAACATAAAACCCTAAAAGTGAAAAGAGAGGATGACAGATTGATTGGAGAGAAATGATAGGACAGCTGGGGTGTAGCGACGCTGCTCCTCTCTATCCTCCAATCACAACGTCCGTCTTTGAAGTGCGAACAAGTTGGGCAGTCGGAGGACTATAATTTGAAAGCGTTAATCAGCAAGGAGCACAGGGGGAAGTGTGTGTGTGTGTGTGTCCGTACACGTTCAACGATATACTGCTGCTGTTTGCAAAGAGCCACACACACACACACACACACACACACACCTAGAGAATGAATGTGTGGTTGGGGAGGAAATGTGTGTGTATGTGTGTGTGTGCACTGAAAATGGGTTTATAATGGGTGCATATGGTTTAGGATGATGTATGAGAGTGTGTATGTCGTTGGAAACCAATTTAAAGCAAGTGTGTGTGTGTGTGTGTGTGTGTGTGTGTATGTGTGTGTGTGTGTGTGTTTGTGTGTGTCTGAGCACAGCTGAAAATAGACATAGAATGACTGTGTATGGATGATGTGTGGTTAGGTCACTAGGAGTGTGTGTGTGTGTGGGTGTGTGTGTGTGTGTTTGTGGTTAAAAACAGCCTTAAAGCGATTGTCCATGGATTATGTGTGTTTGTGCGCTCGAGTAGAAGCAGTGTGTGTGTGTGTGTGTGTGTGTGTGTGTGTGTGTGTGTGCAGTTTGGGTTCCTCGATTGTGCACACGTCTGCAGATTGTGTGTCAGGCTGCTCAAGTAAACGCGTTGTGTGTACATGATTGTGTTCACATATTTATACTGTTGAAATTGGTTCTCATGGTGTGTACATTCAGATGAGCAGGTCCTTGAGGACTTGAGCTAGTTTCGTTATTTTCTCGTCTTCTGACTACTCTCTTACACCGCAGGTCACACCTACACATTCACACACTGATGGCAGAGGCTGCTGGGTAAAGAGTCCATCAGAAGTAACTCATCCCATTCATACACATTCACACACCGCCGACGAAGCAGCGGGAGCAACTTGGGGTTAAGTGTCTTGCCCGAGGACACATCGGACATGTGGCTGCAGGAGCCGGGGACCGACCCCTCGACCTTCCTGTTGAGAGACAACAGACTCTATCCACTGAGCCACAGCACCCCTAATGTGTGCTCCCTGTCTGTGTAAAGCTACATTTAAACCACTTTTGGGTTTTTGCGTGTCTATTTGCAGGTCAAACAATAGAATGAAATATTGATAATAAACACAAAAGGCCAGCAGAAGTTTGTGTGTAAGTGTGTGTGTTTGTATGTCCTCAAAGATAACAAGCTGACACATTATTTATCTCCACAGTCCTCCTCATTAACTTTAAATTGTTTCCCCCGACAGGTAAAAAAGAGAAGTCGCTGATGTGTTTGTGTGTGTGTGTGTCTGCAGCGGGGACACACTTTGAGCGTAATTCCTTTAATAGGTTGTTTATCGCGCAGTGCTCCCGCTCGCCTGCAGGAGTGTATGTTGTCATTTTCTTCTTCATTAGTTCCTCGGGAGGTTGGCGCTTCCGCAGCGGCGCGCTGCCACTTTGCTTTCATCTCCGCTCACATTTAGCAAAATCAATTCCTCATTACGCCTCCGAACAGAAATGGACCTATTAACTTTTTGGCTTTCTTTTCCTCCCTCCTGCTTCATTATTCCGTCCTGCTCGCGCACACTCCTGTCATTGATGAGATTTGTGATGTCTTTATTGAGTGTCCTGCAGTTTGAGTGCTGAATTTGAATCTGAAGAGATACTTGAGGTCAGTGAAGATGCGACAGTAAAAAAAAATGAAGAGTTCCTACTGTAACATGTTTTGATTAGATATACTCCTTAAACACATGTATCGTCTCCCCAGCTTGTCACAAGCAATTTTAACATTTTAGCACAGACTTTGTAAGGCCAGGGATTTAGTCTCAGTGACGTCACCCACTGCTCGTCTTCATTCATGGAAGAGGAGCCACGTGCCGTAACGTAGAAAAATTGAGGATGCAACCCATCGTGATGCCTCATCATGCAACACAATGCAACACGATGCAACATGTTGTGATACGATACACTTTATTGTCCCCTTAGGATAATTTGTCTTGTACTCAAAGTGCTGCAAACGTTCAGCTGCACGGTGATATTTAACTGAATTGAATCGCTGACATGATAATCTGAGTAGAGTGGCATCAAATAGTTAGACCAGTGAAGATGGAGAAGCTCTTGCAGTCACCATCCTGGAATTGTTATCTCCACCTAACTTTCCATCAACCTAGAAACATGCACAGCTGGAGCTGGAGCAGGTTAAAATCCTCCTCGTAAACATCTGCAACGCGCCCTCCCCTGAGTGAACTCAGTGACATCCACTAATTATGCAAACGTGTGCACAGCTCTTAGCCTTTATATAATCTCAGCCAATGTGCTATGAAAAACAACAACCCCAGAAAAGTGAGCTAACCTCTGCAAGCATCCCATTATAGTGTTTGTTTGTTGCATTTTTACTGTACTTCATATTTATATTCTGAAATTACCTTTATTACCATTAACATCACAAATTAAAAACAGTTCACATTTTGCCATTTTTTGTTGGTCAGATTATTTTTTAACATAACGGTGATGAACGCTGGGATGGGGGCCCACTGTGAGTTTTCCCAAATCCCCACTGGATACAAACATGTTTGAAGACTGCTTGTCTGGTAGTCGTCACCACCAGGCTCAACACCTCTGAGTCAGCGGTCCAGACCTTCAGCAGGAGAGGTTTTTAAATGATGACATCATCTGTTTAGTATTTATTTATTTAACGCATAAGAATATGACACAAAGACATTGTCCTGGGCACGACCTCGGCATGATACGAATCGACTATTGTGAGTGCACCCTTAGTCGTTACCACACCCACCGGCGTCCTCATTCATGCACGGCCTGCCTCGACCTCCACCTCAGCGGCGGTGTGGAAATCATTCCTGCTTCTTTTGTAGAGTGTCTCGAGATAACACTTGCCATGAGCTATATAAATAATGATTGATTGGAATTTCTTACAAAAGATGCAGCAAAAACTTTTTCAAATATCCTCCCAAAGGTTTTTCATTAACATCTTCAGTCAGGTAATAACTTAAAAAAGTGATTTCTTCAGATGATAAAAACTCTCAAGATTATAAATTTGACCAGGAGCTGAATTTCCATATTTCTAATTTATACTTCTGTTAATTATCTTCACAAGACGGCTGATTGAATCCTTCAGAGACTGTTTGATTAAATATCATGTAAGAATCTCCTCTCCCTTCAAATCCTCTGCATACTGCACTTTGAATTCATTTCTAAATTAAACACCTGCCATTAAGCCTCTCATCTGTAATCAGAATGTTAATCTGTCCATCATTAGTCTGTGAGATGTTAGTCATTTAGATCATCTATTTTCAGAAATGTGTCACATTTAATACTTTCTCCTCCGTCGCTGGCACCGCGGAGCTGTTTTAATGTTTTCACTCTGCGGAGGTGTCCCTCTGTAACCTCCAGATCCTCGCCTGCTCTCACATCCCTGGCATTTATGCTAATTTAACGCATGCACAGGAAATGATGCATGCAGGATGTAAAAGAGAAGCTCTAATGAGTTGGATCATTATCAAGCTCTTAGCTGTATTTTTTGACCTGACCTTTAAGTCGTATAAATAAAACACGGGACGCCTGCTTTCAGCCAGAAAAGGAGTCTGAACTGAGATAGAGAGAAATGAGCCCATTGGCTTTTTGGTCACGAGCCAGATGAGAAGATACACCACAAACTAACCACATGGATTAGGATCAAGTGGAAACCTCCGGTCTTGAAAAATGAAGCCAATGCTGAAGAGCAAAATCCTGAAGTTTGTCGAGTGTCCGCTTGAGGCTGGCTGCAGAAACCCCTGAAGTCACATACACACAAAAGGCTAAAAAGCCGTCATCCCCCTCGTGCAAATTTAGGAAAAGACAAACAATCAACGGAGCAGAAACAGAAGCAGCTTGGGGCGAAGCCTGACCTTATGAGTGCAGTGGTTTGTGTTATGCAAAGTCACTGAGGCGTAAACTGTGTAAACAAACAAGCTGTTAGGTCATAAGTGAGCCATTGTTTGTCTCCCTGTTTCAAACTTTCACCGGATAATCCACCAGTTGTAAAAAAGGGAAGAAAAGGAGATGGGCATTATAATACATGATACATGATCTCAGTTTACATCACTTTGAATAGTCTGGGGGCGGTTGTGGCTCAGTTGGTAGAGTCGGTCGTCTCTCAACCGAAAGGTTGGGTTCGATCCCCAGCTCCTGCAGTCACATGTTCGATCTGTCCTTTGGAAAGACGCTTAACCCTAAGTTTCTCCCACTGCTTCGTCAGCAGCGTATGAATGTGTTGAATGGACACTTTACATAGCAGCCTTCTGCCATCAATTCCTTTTGAAGTTAGAAATTATTATAAAAAGAATAAAGTATTTTGTCCCTATAAAATATTTCAGATGTTAACAGCAAACATAAAATATTTAATCAATAGCAACTTTAGACTCTATTATATTGAGAGGATTTTGGCGCCCCTTGTGGACAAACGATAGCATAACATCCCATTTAGAGCAATGGAAATCACATCCAGTTTATCTTTGAAAAATAAAGAGGAAAGTTAGCTGGATTGCGTCATCCTTTTTTAAAGGTTTATTTAGAGGTGCAGTGGATAGAGTCAGAAATCTGGGAGAGAGAGAGAGAGAGAGAGAGAGAGAGAGAGAGAGAGTGAGAGAGAGGAATGACCTGCAGGAAAGGAGCCAGAGGTCGGATTTAAAACCCGGGCTGCCTGCTTGTAGGACTACAGCTGCTGTACATGGAGCGCACGCACTAACCACTACACCACCGGCGCCCCTGACTGCCTTATCCTGAATGCTAAGGATGTGGATCATCTGAATCCGAATTTAAACTTTTGTTGAACAACCGGGTCGAGACAACAAAAACAAACAGCTGATATCTTTGTCAGTGATTGCTTCTTTTTTTTTTTTTTACAGCGTATCAAAGACGAGTAAAGGGACTGACGTAAGACAGTTTGGACTGCGTTCTGTGACCGCCTTTCACCCAAAATCACCAGATTATGAGCGTGAACTTGCACTCCCTCAAACTCTCATGAATTTATTTTGACTTTGAAAAGTTAACAGTTCAGCTTTCAACCAAAACAAAACAAAACTCTGTTGATTTTCCACTAAACACTCGATGCTCTCGAAGGTCGAGTGCTGAATGATTCATCAGCCACTCACAACTTTAACACAGCAGCTACCTCGCGCTGTTCTCACTTCTTCCTCTGTCACCCCGACAACATCACACTTTCACTCCTGGAGACGAATACAAAAAGACGGAGGAAAGCGTGCAAACGGAGGGTTGTGTGTCGGTGCCTTTCTTTTAATCTTCTGTTTCCTGTCGACACCCACACAGAAACAGGAAGACAGATTACCGGACACGCCATCGACCCAAGCCTTCATTTGTTTATTGCTGTGCTTTGTGCTGCCCTAAAACGAACACACACACACACACACACACACACACACCGACAGAATGGCAGCCAAAAGTGCAACAAAAGCGTCCGTCTCCATGTGAGCACTGAGCCGTTTCAGTGAGCTGTGTTATTTCCCTTTTTATAGAGAAACTTACAGGAAATGCACAGAGCTAATTAGCAAACGTAGCATTAGCCTGACTCGTGGATGTGTGTCCGTCTCTCTCAGTGCACTCAGATACCTTCAATCCCGCCTACACTCCTAACTCTACATTTATGCACCGCTAAATTATAGCGTGTGTGTTTTTTTTCGAGGACTGCTGGTCGTCTTAAAATAGGCAGCGGGGGTGAAATTATGGCCCTTTTGCGCCCGTGTGTTAGCAGTGTGTTTGCGAGTGACTGATTCAATGAGCTGCCGGACCCTGAGAGACGCAGAGCAGGGACGCCGCGCGGCATCCGAGGTGTCTCTGTTATCCTTCAGTCAGATCTATGGCTGACCGCGGCCCTGACTTGGCAGGAGGATGTGTGGGAAATCGATCCAGAGCGTCACCGGGACAGGAAACATGTGTCCAGAGACATTACAATTCAGAACTGGAGTGAAAAGATGTAGAAGAGGAGATGCTGTAGAGGGATGCAGGTACATATAAGGTACATCAAAATCCAGAGTATAATCATCATAAGAAGGAGAGCTCTGCAGCGAGCATCATGTGGAAGTTATGCACAAACTTTACTGAGGAGAATTTATTTTTATAAATCACCGCTTTTGATTCCATTATTAAGAGTTGTGCATAATTAGCCGGGATGTCTGATTTGATTGACAGACAGGTAGGTTGTAAGTGTTTGCTCGGAGGCTACAGGCTCCGCCCATGTTGACAGAAAGCTGGGCTCCAGAGACCACCGGGTGATGTCACTGAGACTACGTCCATGTTTTATACAGCCTGTGGTCGGCAGTTAAAAAGAGAAGCTGGGGACGCGTCCCTTACAGACAAAGAAAAGTGAGGTGAACAAAAAAAGAAGATCCTCATGCGTCACCACGCCTCGTTTTAAGACCGACCCAACCCTGGGCGCCGACGTTGTCGCAAGTTTATTTACCATTTCAAAAATTGTCAGCGCGGGCGTAAAAATCTGCAACTGCTTCTGGTGGAAGCAGAGAGAAAGAAAGACACCTGCGCTTTGCGTCAAGTGGTGGCGTACAATCGAGCCCATAACGGGAAAAGCTGCACCAGAAGTCTGAAGCCTTCCGAGGTTAGATTTTCACTCCGAGGCCTGAAGATGAGCTCGTCTAAATATGGAGCTTTTTTAGTGAACGTTAGCAAACCTGCTTATCAGAATAAGGTAAAATTCAGTTGACAAAAACTCCCTTCAGTGGATTTTAATCGTGTCTACTTTGACTTTTTGATCACTGTGATTAAGCCTCTCTCAATAAGAGTCAAAACATCCTGCAGATTCAAGTCAAACAGGATTAAACCCTCGGAGCTGAACGGAAACACTTGAGCAGGAAGTGTTTGACTGTCAGGAACTTAAAGAGTGATGGGGAAGGGGGAACCAACATCTAGTCAAGAAAAGATGATGTTTAATAAAAATGGATGGATACGAATAGAAATGTTTGTCCTCCTGGACTCAAGAAGTGTGACTCTGCATGAAGAGCAAACTGTGCAGGATCGCTGCAGGACTGCTGATCGTTAGTTTAATATAATACAATATAATTAAAATGGGGGAAAATGCAAATCACCACATTGAAATGAAATCCTCCAGAGATAATTTGAGACAAAGGCTGTGCTCGGAAGATACGTTATGTATCATCTGTAATTATTCCATCCAAAAATCCTTTTCATTTTCTGGCCACGTGGAAAATTTACAACCCAACAAATGTGCTTATTTTTTACATTTCAACCCAAACTAGTCGGCCTCTCGCGGTGGAGAAAATTATACATCGTTAGGCTGATGAAACCCTTTCAAACCCCCGCAGGATAAACTCAAAAATGCATCTTGGTTTTGGAGTAAACAAAGCTGCTTTAGCCTAAAAAAGTATTTTTTTCTCCCCGTCTTAAAGTGATGGTATAAACACAGACATTTCTTTAACTGCAGTAACTGATTCTTGGTTTTTTTTCCCTCCTTTTCCAAACCTCCACACGCAAATAAAATAGATGAAAATAGACTCCAACAAAGCTTCTCCAGACTCACTCTCTCAGTAGTCACACTTTTGCTCCACTACTGTGTTCCACTGCCAACTGGGATGCTGCTACTCTCCTCCCTCCCCGTCGCCATGACAACCGCATCCCCGCCTGCAAAGCAAGCTGGTCGTAGAAAGAAGTGTGAAAGCTTTGTGCATGTGTTTCCTCCCCCCCCCCCCCCTCTTCTATCTCTCTCTGTGGGCTCTCTTCCTCCCCTCCTCTCCTCTCCCTCTATCAGCAGGTAACAGACGCCCGGCCGGCCCTCATAAATATCTCCTAATCACGATCACTGATGATTCATGAGGCACGCAGACCGGTAACCTTCGGGTACATGTACGCCACATATCTCCCACATACACACAGTAAGAAGAGGACAGATGGTTCCTACTCAGAGCGCAGAGTGACAGATGACTGCCAGGTTCTCTCGGGCCGCCTGGTGAGAGCGACCGGGATACAAAATGAGGGGAGGAGGATGATGACAGGAAGGCGGGGGGGGGGGAGAGAGAGATCCGGATCAAAGTGGAGAAAAGACAGATAGTGCCAGAGCTGCTCGGAGAGAGGCGACGGGAGGAAAAAAAGTAACACCAGTTGCAGAAATATAGCCAAAGCCATGCCAGTTACGGAGCATTCACACCAGAGACGCAGTTTGAATCCCAAATTTAAAAAAAAAAAAAAGATCTTGATCTAACATCTTTTCTTTACAACCATCAAAATACAAAAAGGAGATGCAAGGAGAAGACGAGCCGGTCAGGAGGACAGACACATGAGCAGCGTCATGTTTTAGATTGATTATATGCAACATTATTAACATCCTGGCGTGCATAAACAGAAAATTTAAAAAAATCAACAAGAGTAGAGTTCACTCAGTGCATCAGGCATGCAAGACGCTCTTTTACGATAAGCCCATGTTGCTAAACAATAGAGACGTTCTGTGTAGATGCAGATCTTAAATGTCAACATACTGTAGGTCGCTGGTTGCCTCGTGGTCAACGAACATAACTTCACTTTCACTGCAGTGTCTGTTTCACTCTGGCCGATGTGTTATCTCTCTCCCAGAAAAGATACATTTGAAATGTCCAGCTGCATCACCGGTTCACTTCTCTGCAATCGATCCCGCCTTTCAGAATCTTTCAAACAACTTTGGCTCAAACGATGAAACATTAAATCCCCCTACACCTGCCTGCTCGGCCCGAGAAGGTGAGTTCTCAGTGTTTGTGGAGAAGGTCTGACTGCCGTGATTGAATGATGCCGCAGCAGTTCTTTCAGGTGTCTTATTGATGTTTTAATGCCTTTTGTTGCAGCGGTTTCCGAGTCTCTGTTTGAATTTCTATGTTACCACCGAGGTGGAATATTTGATACTGACAGCAGAGAGTTAAGACAGATTCTTTCCACACGTTTAGAGACTTCCAGTAAAACATATTGTTTCTTTGCCAGCGTTGGTTTCATCTGGAGAGCAGATCATTTGAACTTAACTATTTTATTTCAGAAAAAGAGTTGATTTCCTTATTCAGTTATTGTTTAAAGACGTAATTCAGCAACTAAAGCTCTCCAGAAATGCAGAATACAGTCATCAGAATTGTCAACAGGGATGTCAGAAATATGTGAACTAGACTTCGGGTTTAAACATGCTGGGATCGGGTCCCGGGTCCCTAATGTGAAACCACCCTAAAAGCATCTTTCAGAAGTAAATCTACAGGAAACTGTGAATCCATAATTCATCATTTTTAAATATTCTTCATGTCACAGATCTCAAACAGTTCTGATAAATAAATCATACTGCTCATGCCAAAAAGCTAATTTTTGATGCTCCTGCTAACTTTTCAAATTGGTGTCAAGACTGGTTTTTAGTGCTGGATGTGTAATGGATTAGTGGTTACAACGTCTCTCTACGAAACAAGAAACTGACGGCAGGAACTTAAAAAGAGACGTGGAGTCCAAAGAGTGTTTATGAACTTCACCACACAGAAAGTGAGATTTGTGCAGACTCGGTGTACCTGGAAGACAGCTGTACCTTTTATGTCTCAGGAAAGCTGCAGGCTGGCAGGGCTCTGATGACAATGTTTTATTGATCCTTTATTGAGTCGCGGCTCACTTTCTCTTTTATCTGCTTGTTTCAAACTTTCAGAGACAAAAGTAAACTCGATAAGGTGGTTAGTGTCTGCAGCTGAGTAAGTGGTGCTGCACAGGAAACTCTTCAGGGTCTTTACAAGGAACCGTTTTACAAAGAAGCAGAATGCATTCAGTAAAGAAGTATCCACCGAGAACATCTACAGTTTAGTCTTTCAATCCAGAGCTCTCAAGAGATTTTTACTGGTTCAAACCAATGGATTTAAAGGCGGGGTTGGTAATTTCCTCCAGATCCACTTTTTAAGATTTTGGATGAACTTGTTTTTAGGTCCTGACAGAAATTAATAACTCATGTGCTCTGAAAAAGGAACAAAGAAAATCAGTCATCTGTATCAGTTGTAATGTCATGATTTGGTATTATTTAGTTTTGTATTTTCAGTGTTTCTTTACGTTCTAGTCTGTTTTCATCAGTCTTGATTTCTGTGTGTCCTCAGTGTTTCTTGTATTCCTGCCTCTGTGTGTTTCCCTGTGTGATTGCCCTGATTGTCCTCACCTGTGTCTTGTTAGTCTCACCTGTGTCTGATACCCCTGTGTATTTAGTCTCTGTGTTTCTTCCCTTCCGTGTCAGTTCATTGTTGTATGTAGTTTGGATGTCGGTCGTTGGTATGTCAGTTTTTTGCTCGTGCTCCTCTGTGGCTCCCTGGTTTTGATCCCTGTGTTTTTTGTTGAACTTTTGTAAGTAAGTTTTTGTTGCCTTTGGCCTTTTTGTTTAATTAAATATTTTTGGTTTTTCTGCACTTGGGTCCACCTCCCTTGTTTTACACACCGAATGTGACCAAACATATGTCTGCCACGAGGTACCAATCTGATGAACCAATCACAGCCTCCCTGTCTCGCTCTCTAACTGTTGCGTGCTCTAGCCCACACTCAAAGTGCGTTTACTTCCTGCTGAATGAGACGACGTAGTTTCTACACAATTCAAGAGATGAGCTGAGGTCCACTTCTGGACCAACGGCGCTCGTTCGTGTAAGTGAGGGGGCGTGGCTTTAGAGGTCTAGAGGGTGTAGACGGAGCACTGAGGGAATGCTACTTTTTAAAAATAATGCTAGTTTTTGAAAATTACCAAGCCTGCCTTTAAGGCTTCTAGATGTTCAGATCTTGTGTAACTTAGGGTACACGACTCTAAATTACAAATGTGGACGGCCGATTTTGGGTTTCCTCTGACTTTTAAATGCTTTCTACTTTCTGCCATCTTCCCTTCATAACTCTGTAAGTTTGTTCTTCTCTTATCAAACAGATTGCATCTTTATTGTTTTGTTATGTTGCAAAACCAATTCCTACAGTGGGGATAAATAAAGTTATTGATTCATAATGTGAGCCAAGAAAAGTCAAGGCCCAGATATTGTACCCTTTATCGATTCCTTTATATCAATGACAAACAAGGGATACAAGAAAAGGAGGATGTACAGACACTGGAGGAGGAGCAGACAGTAGAGCTGAGTGGAGCAGACAGCTGTCATTAACCCTCTCTGCTATTATGATGTTCTGCCGTGCATGTCTCAATGTGGTTTTGACTCCCGACTCTCCAGCATGCTGAGCACGCTCTCCAACAACTCGTCTCTCTTTAAAGGTGCTGCGTGTGCTGTCACCCTTTCATGTCAACAAGGCATAAATACATTCATTTCAGGACGTAATAAGCAGGAAGGGAGGCTTTCTCTCGAGCTTTGACGGCCTCCGTACTGCACTGTGAACTCCTACAGTGTGTGCTTCTGAGGGAAAATCCATTTTTACAGCACAAAAACACACAAAGAGGGAAAATGAAACTAGAGCTGAGCGTCCCAAAGGAATAGCTTTACATTTCGGCTTCTCAAATTCATTCAAAAAAAGAGTCTGCAAAATGTGCCTTCTTTGTTGCCCCTATTAGAAAATGAGCTGATAAAAAATGCTGCCTATGGGCTAAACACACTTGATGTAGTGCATCAAAGGGAGCCTTTTAAAATGCCAAAACATAAAGCAGTACAATAAAGGCTGCCCTGAACGAGAGGGAAGGCTGAAATATCAGAAGAAATATTCAGGTCTAATCGAAATATTGCATCATCCCTGAGTAAGATACTGACCTCCACTGATAGGCTGCGTCATCAAGTGTTTGAATTAATTTGCATAATTTAAATCATGAGAGTTGCTGATAACAAAAAAAATCTTAATAAGTTTAATATTGGCTGTGCCTCTCAGAAAACAGTAGGAAAGGTTGACCTATTCTACTGATCCCTATTTTAACAATCAGATATAGTGTTACAATGCTGGATGCCCGGGGGGTGAGGGGGTTAAAAAGCTTGATCTGCTAGTGACGCAAAAGTTCCCCGATATGAAACCAAGAATTTCCAGAGACGGCTTCAAGCCTCTAAGTAAGCCAGTAAAGCCTCTTACATAAACTCTCTTCTCCCAGCACGGGTAGAGCAGCCTTCCCCTGGCAGCCCTGCAGCGTTCTGCTCTACCAACCGACTCTACCACTGAGCCACCGCTAGGCTTGTAATTTAGGTTCTGACTAAATCAATGATCTGTGGCCGGGCTGGTTAAAGAAATGAGACAAAGGATGCTAATTAATTCTTAAATCTTAATCTT
Source organism: Labrus mixtus (assembly GCF_963584025.1). NCBI lineage: Eukaryota > Metazoa > Chordata > Actinopteri > Labriformes > Labridae > Labrus > Labrus mixtus. Next base: position 7,525,152 of record NC_083633.1, on the reverse strand, counting down.
TTAAGCGAGCCCATCTGGCCTGTTTCTTGTTCTTTGCAATCCTTAGTTTATTGCATCCAGGCTTTAACTCCTCATTAAGAGGGAGTAGAAGGAGAGTAAAATGAAAGAGGTAAATGGCATCGATGTTATTGGAAGGTATTTGACATGTCCTCTCTCTCTGTGAGACTCAGATCTTATCTGGCCTTTAGCGTTTCTTCAGATTGAAAGAGTGAAAGCCAGCAAGAAGACACTTCCACCTCCTTTATCTCTCAGACGAGACGAACAGAAAACAAACCGAGCACAGGAAGAGAGGATAGACAAGCGTCAACATCCTCTTCCTGACAGAAAGCATCAGGGTTTAAGGAAAATGTGGTCCTGATTTTCCACAAACACAAACACACACAAAAGCAGGGGTTCAAAAAGAAAGCTGCAAGTCATCTCACCGAGAGCTACAAAAACCTGTGTGTGTGCGTCTGTGGATGTATTTAAGCTTCACTCCATGCTCTGAATCAGTTCAGTCCATTAGCTCTGGGATCTGTTTCTCTCTCCTCGTCTCCATTCCTCTGCAGCCTCGACTCCCTCGCGTGATCTTCATTCTCTCCACGGCTGTCATAACTTCCTGCGCCGTCCCTCCTCTTCCTTTGTTCCTCTATTCATCCGTTTCTTTCCCCTCATCCCTCTCTTCCTGCTCTCTTTCCCCTACCCTCTCGCTCATGTTCAGACTCAGCGTGTCCTGGCGCGACCCGGCCAGACACCGCACCACAGACGCTACGCTCACTGTGGTTTGGAAAGCAGCTGGATTTATGAATGTGTGTGTGTGTTCAGAGAGAGAGAGAGAGAAAGAGGGGCTTATGGGAAAATGTGTCACAGAGTTGTACAGTTTAAAGTGGATGAAACATTCAGGAGATGACAACATTTTGGTCACAGTTGGGACTATTTTTATGCTACAGCTGGTACAGACAAAGACTGGAATAGTCGCCCTGTCTGTCCATCCTTTTCTTTGTTCACACAAATTTGGTTTTGATTTTGTCGGGTCGAAGAAAGCCGCCCAAATTGAAGCGTTCAATTCCAGGACAGCTGAAGGTTTTGTTGTAAAATGGATAAGGTATCTGTCAGAGGTCACTAATTTGCTTCACCCAAGTTTGAAACCTCCTGAAACATTTTTAAACACAACACACACAGTTGTTGGTGTAATCCTCGGACGTGGTTTCCTGACGCTCTGAACGAGACTTTGCGAGAACGTCACGAGGCTTGGACAGAACCTGATGTTAGGTTCTGCCGGCGTATCAGAGCAAAGCTTGGAGCAAAGTTGCCGGACACGCCCACCCCGGCTGCTCTTTCAAGGACACACGCACTCAAATTTCCATGCGACTGCAAACAGAGCTGGCCAATCAGAGGAAAGTGGGCACGTGGGGAGGCGGGGCCTTAAAGAGACAGTAACTGAAATGAAGCGTTTCAGTCAGAGTCTGAAATGAGGGATTTTTCTGACGCCAGTATGAGATAAATAAAGAGGTTTTTGAGCCACACATCTCACAGCGCTACTCAACAAGTGTCCCGGACTGACATCAGTAATGGAGGCAGTGAGTATATTAGTTATCCTTTAAAGTTTTCTGACCTTTCTGACTGTACAGTGTTTGTGTGTGCAGGGAGAGAAACCAGAGACCAAAGTGACGCCTCAAAACAGATCCATGGAACGGTTTCTCAAAGATAAAAGTTCATCAAACAAACCGGCATTGACACATACTCGGCTAAATTCCCGGCCACCCTTCTTCTCTGCCTGTGTTGCCGATGGATTGCGTCGTTCAGTCAGTCCATCCATCTCTCCGAGCGAGGCCGCCGGCTCGAGTTTAAACCCCCAGGACGGACCGAAACCGACAACAAAGACCTCGGAGCCTGAAGGCCTGTGAGGCTGTTGCATCACATCAGCTTTTGGCAGAGAAGTTGGACTTGAACAAACCTCAAAGTCTACAGCCAAACAGCACATGTGTTCTTTTCCTGTTTGAGAGGAAATAATGATGAATGCAGGTGGCTGCAGTCTGTGTTCACCATTCGAAAAGGGGGAATAAGAAGCCCTGAATCAAATTGAACCGTCGTTGTGAGTAACCATAGTGACTGACAGTTTTCCCACAATGCTTGCGTTGATAGCGTCTGCGTCTTGCTTGTAGAAAAGACAAAGATTAGTCGGGGTTCTTTCTTTTCCTCGCTTCAGTTTCTTTTCTCTTCCACATGATTTGCTCAGCTGAACAGCGGATCAGAGTGATATCTCTCACCGTCCAAGCTTCAACACGCTCAATTTGACGAAAGGCCACGGCTGGAGAAGTGTGAAACACACCAGGATAACCGAGGTCATTGACCTTTACAGACAGGCAGACGCTGGTTGATTGCTGTCTGTGATTTCTCATCGCCCTCAAACGGCCTTAAAAGCTGGTGGGACCGGTTTGGAAACGAAGCTGAAGGTCTGGTTTTATTACATTTGTTATTAAAATGTTGATATTGGATGAAGGGCTGCTTCGATCACGCCCCTTTCAGTCTTTACTAAATCTGTTTGGTGACCAGATTTTCCACAGGGTTACACGGAATAACCACATAAAATAAGGATATGGCACCTTCACGCTCCGCTTCACTTTGGGACACTTTCAGGGCCAAGTGCAACAATCCCTTAATGTAACAGGCAGATTGCCATGAGCACAATTACACTCCCAAGAGGATGCAGTAAGCTAAATTTCTGACAGAATAGGCCCATTCAAGCAGCGAGATTGCCTCGTCAAACACTCCACAGCGCCGTCCTCAAGGTTGGGTGAGGTTAATGTGCGTCTGTGCATCTGTATGCCTACTTTTCGCTGAGTCAGAGATGAGGAGAGTTTTGTTTGCTCGGCTCTGCCAACGTGTCCGCTCTGACCCCTCTGGAGGGACATGAGAAGAGTCTTTGAGTCTCCGTCGGAGCGGGGCCAGCTGAGCCGGCTCTGCCAGCTGAGCCGGCTCTGCCAGCTCTGCCACACCGCATCGAGGAGAGTCTGCAGCATCCACCAGCTCCTCGCCAAACCGGCCACGCTGGCAGAAAAAAAAAAAACCCTGCCTGGAAAAGAACTCGCTGACACCGAGCCCAGCTGGACGGATGATGGGGAAAAGAGATGCATGAAGGGAAGGAGGAAGAGGAGGCAAAGCTATGGTAAATTTGCGGAGATTCTTCATGGCGGGGGGAATTATGTCTGGCTGCACAATTTATCAGGTAAAACTGCCCATTATGGTCTCATCTCTGCAGGTTCAAATTCTCAAGTCAGCAGTTTTGAAGGGAAAGTAATTGCACTCTCCACAACAGAGCTGTGATGGAAAACTGAAAAATGGCAAGACGCTCATACAAGAGGCGAGAAAAGCTGGAAAATTGCTTCTAATCAAATCTCCCATAACATTTCCCTTCTCGGAGTGTATTTATTTGGCTAGGGAGGGAATAAAAAATAAGTAAATGGATGTTTATTATCTTTTCCACACAGGTACAGACGCGCTGGAGCTTGTGTTTGTTGTTCCTAAAGTCAGCTTAGAAATATAAAAAATAGAAGAGCACAGAAAATTGAATAAACTGTAACTACTGAACTACACAAACATGCATTGTTGAACATTTCTGAAGGGGATCTCTGCCAGAAAATATGTATATACTTCTCAGTCTGGACATCTTTGTTGCAACACACTTACATATATACCGGTACATATATCGACCTAAACATGTGCTGAATATGAACATAAAGGAGTAGAAGTGCTGCTGGGTCTTTGTAATTATCACATCCAGTTTCTGAGTGGATACTTCAGCTTTGTTGTGCTTACATTTAAACTCAGGTAAATATATCTCACTATTTAAAATAAAGTCATTTAATTCTACTCAAATCCTACAGTGTGCCTAGGATTGTTTTTGACAGGACAGTTCCAGTTAATATTTTTTTTAATTCTACAATTCATTTAGCAGACGCTTTTATCCGAAGTGAGGAACATCAGAGAGTAAGTACAACACAAGCAAAGAGAGAGAGAGAGAGGAGGAAACAACGTCAGGAAGTGCTAACGAACAGCTTAAAGTCTGATCAGACACACAGGAAGTGACCAGAGGTGCTGACAGAAAGTGACCAGAGGTGCTGACAGAAAGTGATCAGAGGTGCTGACAGGAAGTGATCAGAGGTGCTGACAGGAAGTGATCAGAGGCAAGCACAACGTCAACAGGTGTTCTTGAGAGTTTTTATCAGCATCAAAACCAACGTAAATATCATCATCGCAATTATCAAGCAAAACCTTCATCATCATCATCATCATCATCATCATCATCATCATTAAGGTCGTAGGGGTTCATAAAGAGCTGGGTCTTTAGCTTTTTCTTAAAGGTGCAAACGGACACTGCGGATCGAATGGAGTTTGGTAGTTCGTTCCACCACCGGGGGGCGACAGAGCTGTGAAGGTCGGATCAGACGCCTTTTAAATGAGCTCCCTTTTAACACATTCAATAACCCTGCCAAAGATGAATTATGCAGCATGCACACATGACATGTTGCACTTACGATGGAGTTGCAATCAAGTCTTTAGCGCCAACACCTGCACCCCTGCAAAACCCCTCTCTGTATTTCTTACTGTTTTTTAGCCTTTGATCCCACTGCTTCGTTCCTGTTGTGTGATTTTATTTCCCAGTATTTCTCACCTGTTATGCCCCGGCTTCGTTCCTGCTGTGTGTCATTTGTCATTGTGTCTTGCTGTATTGTTCTGCTCGGTTATTTATGCATTGCCTGCAGTAAGCGCCGCTGTATGCAGCTGCTACAGCCAAAGGTAAATGTTCCCTCTGGGACATAAAGTAAATCTTATCTCATATAAAACACACGAGGACATGTTTTGGTGTCACGGTTGTCCAATGTCAAACATAAAGGAGGGAAATTCTTCATACAATAAATCATTCTCCACAGGAGGAGGTGTGGCAGAAGTTAGAGCAGAATTCAAGCAAAGGAAATAATGTGCTTTTAATGTACCAAGTTAAAAAAAAAAAAAGAGAGAGAAAGTACCCTAAGTGTTCATCTCTGCTGTGTGGATCTAAGCACACTGAATACTACATTACCCATAATTCAACCAATCAAATCTTTGTGAATAGAGCTTCCCTGCGTGGTAAATACCTGTTTTCAAACTACTCAGCATGAAGTCATCAGCGTTCTTTTATCAGATATTAAACATTTGAGTTCACAGAATAAAACCCATTTCACTCAGGACTATTATTACCTGCAGGGTGTCGGAGACCTCTAGGGATTCTTTGATACTAAAGGCCGTCGTCTGTGATCTGAATCCAACGGGAATCTGCTATTTATGTCATTTGTGATGCAAATTATCAGTGGCACAACACGTCCCATCATTTCAGAGGAGCGAACGTTGGCATGTCAGTGATCCGGGGTCGTATGATGAATTTAATATGTAACCAAGAGATTACATCAGTAAATATCCAGACTTCTCTACAGCAGGCAAACATGCAGAACTACGGACGGGGTCATTTCTCTGTTGCATGAGCTCTTTGACTAATGACAGCACCGTGCAAAATTGTGCATAAACGGTAAAATATGTAGAATTTGACTCTTAAATATCTTGATTAAAAATGTACTTAACCTTTAGTTTTACAGTGATTAATGAGTGTAAAATGTGGGGACTGTGAAGAAAAAAAGGGATAACAGTTGATTGTAAAGACCCATGTAGTAGATTTATAACTGAAAAGAGAAACATTGGCAATATTTCCAATGTGCAATTTAGACAGTGCTCTCTCTCTCTCTTTAGGTTACAAATATAACTGAAAATCTGTAAGTTTTGCAAGTTTTGGATCATTAAATTCACATGGATTGAATTGTTTTAATCATGGTGCTGAAATCCTGACAGTCTTAGCGGCCTTCTAGTGAAATATCCGGATTAGCAGAAAAGGATGCTTCATATTTAGCAGCTTTCAAAACGGGATTATTCAATTTATCCACCGAAAACAAGACAAAAATACATAGCGAGAGAGCGGCTGGGGGAAGCGAAGAGGAGAGGAGAGGAGAGGAGGAGGCAGAGGGAGGAAGAGTGGAAAATCCCTCCCAGTTGTTTGGTGAAGTGTCCCAGTAGCTGTTGCAGAGCGGGCGAGTGAAAATGTTCCTGCAGCAGCCGTTTAACGAGACACGACTCAGCCCTCCTCCACTTAATTAAAGCCATGATTCACTTCTCTTACGCCTCACAGTCTACTGTACATCTGACTGCTTAACACACACACACACACACACACACACACACACACACACACACACACACAAACACACACACACACACACACACACACACACACACACACACAACTACACACTGTTTTGGGTTGACTTTCCTTGGGCTGAGCGCCTCACCATGCCCAGTTACCTCCCCTAATTCCAAATCGATGACTTTCACACACAGATACGGACTCCAGTCACACAAACACGCACTTGTTGTCTAATTCTCTGGAGGGAATTGTGTCACATTCTGGGCCCGCCTGCTCCGACACACACACACACACACACGCACACGCACACGCACACACACACACACACACACGCACACACACACACACACACACACACTCCCCTGGCTCCTTGCACTCCAGAGGTAAACACTGACTGCAAGATCTGCTGTGAGAGCCGTTCTGTCACCGCCTAAAAATGCCCCCTGCTCCCCTCCTGCCCTCGCCGTTGTAAATGCCCAAATGTGGCTAACAAACGGCGCTCGCACTCTCGGCTCACCGCTCGGGGGTTCAAACCCAACAACCAGATCAATATTTATCGGCAGCGGCGGTGTGATTACATTTCACACATCTCCGCCTGCTGCTGCTGCTGCTGCTGCTGCTGCTGCTCGCGGCCTGCAGACGAGCGGGGGCAGACCCTGCATAATGACCACAGGGAACAGTTCAACTCCTGCAGCACACTTATCAACATGCCAGCACTACACACACACACACACACACACACACACACACACACACACACACACACACACACACACACAGGGGTGCAGCAAAGAAGTTCAACATCCAAAGACAAGTTATAGATCGCAGTGAGCCCCCGCAGCCTGATGCTTACTCCTTCATATTACTCTGTTCTCACTTTGCACATACCTCAGCACTTTATAAAGTTGTTTGCACTTCTGGTGAGATGCTAAACTGCATTTTGTTGTTCAGCACTTTAACTTGTGCAACGACGAGAAGTTGAATCACATCATCAAATCTTTCCTCATTATCCAGATCTTATAATTCACTTCATCTGGTTTCATTCTCGTTATTTTGGTACATTCAGAGGGCGTTATATTAGATTATCTTCTACATTTCTCATGCTTTTAAGTGAGAGGAATCATATCCTATGTGTACCCAAGATCACTTCATTCGAAAATGATGAAGTATAAACCAGCATTTTCATTTCTAGGAAATAAAGCAGAGTATTTTATAAACTAGCACCTTCTTTTGTTTTTGTCATCAAGTCTCCTAAAACAACCAAAATGATCAGCTCTCCATCTCTCCAGGGCACTCGAGGTTCATTTCTTCCTAATAAAGACATACTGTTCATCTTCACATTCATCCTCGTCATGAGGAGTCATAAGAGACATTTAAAGCTCCTGTGGGGATCTTTCAGTTTCCATTTTGGCGCCCCCTGTGGGCTCAAAGCAGTACGCCTAATCTCTCTGCTGATCTTGTTCTGCTTGACCTGTAGATGTGTCCGTCATGTTGTCTGACAAAACATCTCATTCTGCTTTGATTTAACACTCCAATGTATCGCTCAAGGTGGTGAATGCTACTTCTGCAGCGTGCTGCAAAAAATGTCATCTGACACCTACAGTACCCCGAGGCGGCAGTTGGCATTTAGTTGATCTGGGGCGCTGGTAGCCTAGTGGTTAGTGCATGTGTCCATGTACGAAGGCTCAAGTCCTCCAAGCAGGCGGCTTAGGTTTATATCCGACCTGCAGCTCCACACACTCTCTCTCTCTCTCTCTCTCTCTCTCTCTCTCTCTCTCTCTCTCTCTCCATGATTTCTGACTCGACTCAAAAAGACGCGCCCTGATTTATTTCAATCCGTTTTATAACCAGTTAGAAACTCCTCATAGGAGCTTTAAGGCGTTAAAAACAAAAGTCAGTCAAAGAGGAGGAAACAGAGAATATGTTGGGGAATAGGTTCTGCTTTTAATGGATACATTTTTGGATGTCGTTTTAAGAAAATACAGAAATACTTTATTCCTCCCAGGGGGAAATCCGGTTGTTACAGATGCTCTTACACACAATATAGCAGTCGGAAATATAGAAATAAATAAAGTGTATTCGTTTATTTGAGTCAGGGACAGTGTACAAAAAAACATCAGTCTCAAAAGAGAAAAGATGCTTTGTACCAGATTGAGCTAACTAGCTGATTTCCATGCGTTGTACCCGGGCGGATGATAGGAACAGTGAAATACAGATCAATCAGTCATCTGTGTAACCATCAGGCCCGCATGTACACCATGCACCAGAGAGTTCCTTATCTTTAATGTTGGAAGACATTTAAATATAGAATCGCTCGTATGTGATCTTTATAAAGTATTACTATAAATAATGTGAGTGTCAGCTGAATCTATATATAGAAAGTTCCCTCTCTTAAATATTAAACCTTTAAAATTCATGTTTGTGCCGCTGCCTTTGAAGTCGCCGGCTTTGAAAAAAAAAAAAAAAAAAATCCACTTTGTTTGGAGACTCCATTAAGTAGCGGCCCATTTCCTTCCAGTAGCAGACACACAATTTCCCTGCACACACACACACACACACACACACACACACACACACACACACACACACACACACACACACACACACACACACACACACACACACACACACACACACACACACACACACACACACACACACAGACAAACCACAGACAGGCCAGATGTCAGTGTGGAACATGAAGTCTGACAGATGGAAGCCATGTTTCATTTTACTGCTCTACAAGTTTTCGGGCCGCCTGCACACACACACACACACACACACACAGAGTCACACACACACACACACACAGACTCTCTCTCACACACACACACACACACACACACAGACTCACACATACACACACACACACACACACACACTTAAAATCTTCACACTCGCATACAGAAATGAAACTATAAATATGCAAAGCTGTAACAACATGATCACACACAAACAGATGAAGGTTTTCCCCCAGCTGTACCTGCCTCTGCCCTAAAGAAACAGATGAATAGAAACCCGTCAAAACACGTATTAAACGCCCCGATCGTCCTGAGAGTCATTTTACGACGTGTGTCTGGCAGATGTTGAGGCGCAGACACCGCTGCTGATGCTAACATTTCCTATCATTAACGTCCCCGCCTCTGATTCACGGGAAGAACGACTGAAAGGATCCTCAGAGATCCGAGAGAAACCCCCCCCCCCCCCCCCAAAACATCTGGAGAGACTGTCATCTGTTAAATACAGACGTCTGCGCCGCAACACGCTGCCCCTCTCTCAACCATTTGTGTTCAAGCATGCGGACACACACATCATGAGTGCAGCTTTATGACACTATTGACACAATCATAGACTTGTACAGGATGACACACACAGCAGAGTCAGACAGACAGACAGGCAGACAGACAGACAGACAGACAGGCAGACAGACAGGCAGACAGACAGACAGACAGGTGGTGGTTTTTCAGGGTGAAGCAGGCGGAATGACAAAACTTTTTCCATGTGCAGCTCTACCGGTACGTCTCTGCTGATCTAAATGTGTGTGTGTGTGTGTGTGTGTGTGTGTGTGTGTGAATCCCTGAAGGCCTCGCTGATGATGCATAAATGAGGTTATCAGGTTTGTAAAGCTGCAGGCGGACACACACACACACACACACACACACACACACACACACACACACACACACACACACACACACACACACACACACACACACACACACACACACACACACATACCTAAACGAGCTCTAAAGGGCAGATGTGTCTGTCTATTGTTTCCTCTCAGAATGATCCTGTTTATTGTTCTCAGCTGTAATGTCTCACTGTGTGTCTGTTCCTCCCTAAAGGGGCATTCTGCTATTTTTAAATCTGGGAACTCGCTAAATGACTAATCGGTACAAAAAGTTCAGAATTGCTCCGGCTGGCAGCTGTGAAACGGGCTGTGGTATACAAAGTGCTCATGTGTTTTATCCCTGACGGGCTATAAGTGATCTCTTAAGTGTCTGACAATATCACAGAGGGGGTCCCTGTCCAAATAGAGCCCTTCAGCCCTTTTTCACACATGCACTCCTGAAACTTTCAAGAAGTTTTCAGGCAGCATGCCGCTGAAATCTTCCTCAGATACTCTTTTGAAAAGGAAGCTGCAGAAGTCACAGGGTAGTTTATCCATCAATAACCCCTTAGCAACATTTAGCAAAAGTTACAGTGGGAAGAAAAAACTTCCTTTTAAGAGGCAGAAATAGTGAGCAAAACTACACTCATGATGAACAGCTGCTGAAACTGAGCCAGGCTCGAAAAATGGGATCGAGGAAGATGGGTTAAGATGCAGGAAGAAGGAAAGGGACAAGCACAGAGGGGTAGTCTATAACAGCAGGCCGTCCCCACCAACGATCCCGAGGAACCTACGAGACGTGAGAGCTCAGGAGCTCCCAGGAGTTGCTTGATTGGCTAGTTTGTTTGAGACACTAACCAGATATCACAGAACTCCAGTGTTCTACAAGGTAACATTTCCATTTTTGTCTGTGCAGCCCGGTGGCTTTGAAGAGAGCGATGCATCGTCTGTTCCTGGTTAAAATAATCATCTTACTCTTTAACTCTCTGCATGGATCCTCTCTGGAATGTTATCAGACACTTAGAACAACAATCTCATCCCGTCAGTGGAGATAAAAAAAAAAAACTTTTAGTGGACATTTCACAGATACCGACAAAACAATCTTCTGATGCAACTCAAAATCTTTTTGTACTTAAAATCATTTACACAACAAAACAGCTGGAAAATGGAGCCCAGGTGTAGAATTCCCCTTTAATGGCCGTAAAAATCTGCCCGCATGAATGACTATGAAGCGTCCTCACAAGGCTAGAAAAACACAGAAATGCTTCCAGTATGGTCGTCTTTGTTCGTCGGATATTTCAGGTCCCACCGGGGCTTGGAAAGTGTGTGTGTGTGTGTGTGTGTGTGTGTGTGAGTGTGTGTTTTAATGTGTCTTCCTCTGTGGCAGCCCTTTCATCGCCTCTCTTAATGAAGTCCAGACGTTGGTGCAGATGGTCATCGGCTCGTTCTAGTGAATGAGGAGATCTCGGCGTCGGCCTCCGGCTGCTGCCGCCTGACCCAGAGTCCAGACGGCAGAGCGGTTCAGTCAGTCTGCTCGGAATTACTCACAAAGAGAGAGTAAGGGAAGACATGCGGGGCACTTTGAGCGAGGAAACACTGCATGATCTAAAGCCAGATTATAACCGGATTCTGCACACTCTGACAGGATTCATAGGTTTTACAGACTTCAGCGGTGTTCGAGAGTACAGGTCACAAAGGACAGCAGATGTTATCTTGTAGTTGAAAAGCGTTTTTTTTTTTTTGACTCAGCGGAGAAATGTGCTGTCGGCATTTTGATGCAGATGAGAATAAAACCCTTGAAGGCTTCACATTGAGGATCTCTGATGCAGTGATTGATGCCTATCTCAATCAGCACTGATTGAAGGACTAAACATTTCACAGCTTCGACGAGCCGCATGCAGAGACAAGGACTTAACAGATGTTTTACACTGTAAACCTCGGTGGGATGGGTAAAGAGGAGGTTTAAAATGTGTGGAATATCTCTTTAAGCATCAGGACAGATGAAACGGTCTTGGCTGCATTGAACATTGTTTGCAAGTGTGGAAACTAGACCAAACTGTGAGGCTGTAAAAATGACATTCTGATCCCTTATCTTAAAGGCAGGATTGGTCATTTTCTAAAACAAGCATGATTTTGAAAGTAGCATTCCCTCAGTGCTCCGTCTGCACCCGCCCCCTCCCCTCTGTGCTCCCTCAAAAGCCACGCCCCCTCACTTACATGCACGAGCGCCCGAGTGCCATCGCTCCAGAGGCGGACCTCAGCTCGTCTCTTGCATTGTGTAGAAACTACATCGTCTCATGTCTCATTCAGCGCTAAGTAAACTCACAGTCGGGGTAGAGAGCGAGCAGGGAGACGGGGAGACAGGGAGGTGTGTGATTGGTTCATCAGATTGGTACCTCGTGGCAGACATTGGTTGAAGTTTTTACAGGCTTACAACTGCTACAGATGACAGATTTTCTTTGTTCCTTTTTCAGAGCGCATGAGTTATTAATTTCTGTCAGAAGACAATTTCAACCAAAAATCTTAAAAAGTGGATCTGGAGGAAATGACCAACCCTGTTCTTCCATCCAGTGCTTTCTTGGGAAACA